>NC_039286.1:4636031-4936031 GCF_003368295.1 Carassius auratus
CTTCTTTTGAAAAAATATTTCATTAAATATTATGATATGGTTAAGAGTGAAATTATAGCTAGGTACTATTAGTTTCAAGCTACACATGACAATTAATACAACACTTTTAAAGTCACTATCAATCATAATTGAATGTTTGTAAAAACGTCTGACTGCGATCCAGTGTAGATTTTGGTCAAATGTTGAGGCAGAAATATATTGATAGTAACATTTTAGAATATTTTTTTGAGGAAAATACTACCTATTTACAACTTCTGTGCGCCGTGAAGGGCAAGTTATGTAACTAGTAGTGTAACTAATTACTGTTGCCAGATAGTAATAAGTTCAGTAATAATATTACTTATGAAAAGAGTAACTAGTAACGAGACCAACACTTGTAGTGTAAAACATAGCCATCCCATTATTCTCGGTCTGTTTCCGGTGCTCGGAAGAATTCAGCGCAGACCACCGGCGACATCTAGTGATGTAACTCTGCACTTAAACAAAGGATTCTGTCTCTCAAAATTCGAACAGATAGCTGAAAGTACAGGTGCTGGTCATATAATTAGAATATCATCAAAAAGTTTATTTTGTTCACTAATTCCATTCAAAAAGATAAACTTGTATATTATATTCATTCATTACACACAGACTGATATATTTTCAAATATTTCCTTAATAAATATTAAGGAAAATCCCAAGTTCAGTATCTCAGAAAATTAGAAAGAAAGAAAGGATTTTTAGAAATCTTGGCCAACTAAAAAGTATGAACATGAAAAGTATGAGCATGTACAGCACTCAATTCTTAGTTGGGGCTCCTTTTGCCTGAATTACTGCAGCAAGGCGGCGAGGCATGGAGTTGATCTGTGGCACTGCTCAGGTGTTATGAGAGCCCAGGTTACTCTGATAGTGGCCTTCAGCTCTTCTGTATTGCTGGGTCTGACATATCGTATCTTCCTCTTCACAATTCATCATAGATTTTCTATGGGGTTAAGGTCAGGCGAGTTTGCTGGCCAATTAAGAACAGGGATACCATGGCCTTTAAACCAGGTACTGGTAGGTTTGGCACAGTCTGCATCTCCATAAAGTTGGTCAGCAGCAGGAAGCATGAAGTGCTCTAAAGCTTCCTGGTACAGCTGTGTTGACCTTGGACCTCAGAGAACACAGTGGACCAACACCAGCAGATGACATGTCACCCCAAACCATCACTGACTGTGGAAACTTTACATTGGACCTCAAGCAACATGGATTGTGTGCCTCTCTTCTCTTGCTCCAGACTCTGAGACCCTGATAATTTACTTTTTATCAAAGAACATAACTTTGGACCACTCAGCAGCAGTCCAGTCCTTTTTGTCTTTAGACCTGGTGAGATGCTTCTGACGCTGTCTGTTGTTCAAGAGTGGCTTGACACAAGGAATGCAACAGCTGAAACCCATGTCTCACATACGTCTGTGTGTAGTGGTTCTTGAAGCACTGACTCCAGCTGCAGTCCACTCTTTGTGAATCTCCCACACATTTTTGAAGTGGTTTTGTTTCACAATCCTCTCAAGGGTGTGGTTATCCCTATTGCTTGTACGCTTTTTCTAAAACTAAGAATGAATTAAATCATAAATACATAAAAAATGTAACTAATAGCATGGCCTTTCCATTTCGTGTGTTATTATAGTCACTTGACTAGTGGCTGGTGTGTGAAGTTTCATAAAACTGGAAAACGTACTGAATTTATGTGGTAGGAGTTTTTTAAAGGAAAAATTAAGAGAAAAAAATAATCTACAAAAAAAAAAAAAAAGTAACTGTATGAACACTGTAAAATGTAATTTATCTAACCACAAGTATTTAATTTTTTCACTATTCAGTTCTTATTTGTTGTTTATTGTACATAAATAAATAAATTTGTTTCAAGGTCCTAAACTTATTCACGGAATATGTAGTCTATGTAATTGTGATATCAGTATCAATTATGAGGTGGGTTTTTGCATTACAGATTCCACAACAACTACTGGGTGACAGATTATATATAGCATAATTGTGTTTTTTCAGTTGATATCACTGTGGTTGATGTACATACGTACGCTGTCATCACGTGGTTGTGCTCTGCGCGTGAAGCTGCAGTAGCTGTGATAAACCACGTGACGCGGTGATCCGGGTGTCAGAGTGGAAGAGAAACAGGTAAATTTTGATTTTCTCGCTTATTGTCTGCGCGAGTCGGTTCGGCCTTGTTGTCGGTTTTGGGGAATCGATTAAGGACGCGAAAGAGTTCGTGTTTTGTTTCCGTCTGATAAGGAGGTTGATAGTAAAGCCTCTGTCTGTCGGCGCTATCTCCACGTTTCTGACATCCAGCCGGGTCTTTGGTTAGTACCTCGTCTGTTGTTCATTTTTATCATTCTGGGCCTGTAGGCCTCAGTGAAGCCTCGGTGTCGAGTGTACAGGTGAACCGACGGGAGTGCGCCTCACCCCGTGGGGCGTGTGCCTTCCAGATAAGCAAATGCAAAATATTATCTTCTCTATTAATCTAAGGAACTATTTACCCACAGTGTTTCAACTACGTTGAGAAATCATGTAGTTGATTAGAAACCGGAAAACTTTCATTGGTGGCCAGCAGCAGCATCATGATGCCCGATAACCGGCCATGAGGTTATTAGACGCTGCCAGAGCGGAAGCCACCCATCATCTAACGTTAGATCTCGTCTATTTTATTTAACGTATTAACATTATTTTAAGACTACTAAAAACCGTCTGTATGTGTTCATATTGTTTCGTTAGATCTTGTGTGTTTGAGTTTATACCGAGTTGGTTTTCCAAGGCCCATCGCCTCGACGTATCAGTAGTCCTTCATCCCTTAAGGTTTATTATTATTATAATTTACTAAGTTGGAATAGCTTACATTTTTCCTTCCTTTTTAGCCAGTAGTTTAATATGGGATTCCCAGGATGTAGATCTAGTGTAGAGCACAACAGGTAAAGTAGGTTACCTGTTGGATGCTTATTTTAGAGATTGATTGGAGACTGTGTAAGTTAGGCAGTGTTTAATGTTCCAGTGCATGGAAATGAATGCCTTTTATGTGCTTCTATTCCTAGAAAATATCCCTTGTTGTAGATCTACTTGGGCTTTGGTGTTTTAATTACTGTAGGGTGTGAGTGCTCAAGGAACATGAAATGACGTGCTGACACTTTCACCCATGGACTGTGTGATTGGTTTCACGTCTCCATCATGGTCTCAGTCTGACAGCTTCATCCTCGCTCTCACCCCGTTCAGAGGCCATTGAGGGTGTTTTTGTTGAGCTGTGTCCGGTAAAGCACGTCGTCCGTCTGTTTTCCAGCGGCTGGTCCCGCGTGTTTCTGTCACGCTGGCTGATTCTATGCGCGTTCCAAAGTGCGCAGTTGCTTTCGGCCACCACATGCCCTGCATTTCCTTATGCGCAGAGCCGCTACACTGGGCTGTTTGGCATTACCACACACAGAATATTTCACAATTTGCAGCAGGTTTATTGATTTTGGTGTCTCTTTATCGAAATATCAATAGTTGCGGTGTGTGTGTGTGCGTTTTAAGAATTAAAAACAAACAGAGGATGTTGAGCCCCGGAAGCGCGTACATGGTTGACCTGTTGCGCCTTGACTTGTAAACATCATAAAGTATTGCTTTTCACGTGCGATAATTGCGCAAAGCTTTCGAATTTCTTGGAATCGTATTTCTGTTGGTGTTCCTGAAAACCGCTGCCGTCTTTTTTATGGGTAGAGCCTCAGGCATGTGACGATGTTTACTTCCAGTTTTGGCTTATCAAAATGGCCACACAAAGGTGTAGCGTGTTTGTTTGCATGCAGGTTTAATGGGAATATGGCTTGTCAAGACCATGTGATGTTTTAAGGATTGCTTATTTTTGGCGAGTTGTCAGTAACATTTCTTCTACCTGTTTCTCTTTTAAAGGCGTGATTCCTTTGTAAATACTGTTATTTGTATATACTGTAAATGATGACTTCAGTGGGCGGAAGCCGGGCCCGGGGCAACTGGGAGCAGACGCAGGGTCAGACACCGAGCCAGTCACAGCACAAGCAGAGGCCCCAGGTGAGCTCTCACACGAGGTTGTGTTGATTAATTCTAGTGATTGGAGAAGTTATGTCAAAGCCCCTTTAGCCCACCCCAAAAAACTGTCTACACCAGTTGAATTTTTATTTTTTTTTAAATTGGGTACTCTTTCCATCTACAGAATATATTTACAGATGTTGACATTTGTTATAACTTTTGACAGGGGCATTAAAACTAGGTCTTGAAATCCTGCATTTAAATGGAGTCTGTATGTTAAAATATCTTAAAACTAAAAAGTTAGGCTTAAGCCTTAAAATAAGTCACTGCCATTGATTTGCATCGAGATGTACACCAGTAAAGTTTTTTTTTTTTTTCTAAGGCACATTTAAAAAAACTAAACGGGCCTAAAAGTGTTAATTTAAGCTTAAATGTCATTGCAACAAGCAACTGTATTATAATTGATCGTATTGGAATATTCAAGATGCCAGCTCATTTGTAAAGATTTACTTTTGTTCTGTGAAGTGCAAAAAACACAAGCTAACCAACAGCCATCATGCACATTAATTTTGAAGGTATGGCTATTTGAAAGCATCAAGCTAATTAATTGTTTTTAGCTTGAACTTAAGACTTGATGCATGATTCAAGGTGATTTACTAATAGATTTTGTGGGTGAAAGGGAAACTCCTACAATGCATATGCCAGGGGTGTAGAAACTTGGTCCTGGAAGGCCAGTGTCCTGTTGAATTTGTCTGCAATTTGCCTCAACACACCTGACTGGAAGTTTCTGGTTCAGGTGTGTTTATTTGGAGTTAGACAGCGTCCCTTAGGACCAGGTTTGGACACCCCTGGCATATGCATTCTCATTAGATGCAAAAATAATTCTTTAGTAAATCCTGAAAGTAAACAACACCAAAAGAGGGATTGTGCTGGTGCTGTTAGTAAATCTGGCACAATAAATGATGCCTACAATCATTGCAGTATGTTTCTCACCTGCCCTGAATTCAGATTTAATAATTTTGTTTATTCAGGCCACTGCTGAGCAGATCCGACTCGCGCAGATGATCTCGGACCATAATGATGCAGACTTTGAAGAGAAGGTCAAGCAGGTGAGTAGGGATGTCGGGAAATGATAGCAGGTTCTGCTTAACCTTCATCAAATGGGCCCTTCAATAAAGACGGTGGTTTGACAGTAGCTTCTAATCAGTTTTTCGTTGCGCTGTTCTGATGTGCCTGTACCTGCAGTCAGCGCACACACAATTTCCCTCAGTGCTCTCTCTATAGCTCTGACGGGGACTATCTGTGCTAGAGTAAAGTTTGAGCTGCTACCGGATGCTCTCTCTCAGTCTCACTCTGAGTTAGAGAGCAACATAAAGCTCAGACACTTCAGTGTTTCCATCAGTCCCCTGAGCCACTTCAGTTTCATTTTGTTGCCTTCCAAATATATGGCCCAAGTCATACACCCATGTGGAGCTTTCATTTCTCTTTTCCAGCTGGTTGACATCACAGGAAAGGATCAGGATGAGTCCATGATAGCGCTTCACGACTGCAATGGAGACGTCAACAGAGCCATCAATGTCCTGTTGGAGGGCAGCCCTGACACCGTGAGTTAAAAAGCCCAAATATATATCATTTATATACTCCTAATATTTAGATTTTGAATTTCTTGAATTGGCTTTGTTTATCTCATTTCAATTTGCTTCAGCATTTTTTCACTTTTTTTAATTTATTATTATTATATAGTTGGGCTTCTATAGATTTTGTTTCGGTATTAGTACTTCAGTCTTTTTAGGAATGAAACTGAAAATATTTTTGTGTAATATTAATAGTTTAACTATAACAATACAGTTTTAAGCTGTTTATTAAAATGTGTTTATATTATACCTGATTCAAAGTCTTATAATTTCAAATCTGTTTTTTTTTTTATATCCATCCCTCTTTTACATGTTAAATTTGCCCTTTGCTTTGCAGGACTCATGGGAGATGGTTGGAAAGAAGAAAGGAGTGTCAGGTCAGAAGGAAAGCACACAGACAGATGGAGGAGATGAAGGCAAGGAGAACCGAGAGAAAGGAGGAGAAAGAGATGTGGCACGTCGCCGAGGAGGGGCCCCGCGGAGGGGCCGTGGAGCCAGCCGTGGGCGAGAGTGTGAGTGGAGAAGTTACTTATGCTTTTGTTGCTACTCCTTTATTTTAGTCTGAAAGATATCTTCACCCTTTTTTTCCAAATTAAACGAGGCATTAAGTTAAATTCAACATTTGCTTTGGGCCATTTAAGAGAACTGTACTTTCTTAGTCTGCAGTCAGCCTCAGGACAGACTGCAGCACACCACAAACCCCTCGCTGCTCTCTCTATAGTGCTGAAGGGACCGTGTGTGCCACAGTAAAGTTTGAGCTGCTACCGGATACTCTCACTCAGCCTTAGTCTGAGGTAGAGAGCAACATAAGGCTCATATACTTTGACTCAAGTCTTGTGGTTTGTTTTATAATCTGACATTGAGAGCTGTTAGTCTTCAGCAATCATTTGAAGGGCTGCCAGTCAAAGTGAGATAATGAGAAAATGAAATATGCTAATCCTGAACACCAAAAGAATTGATCATAAAACGTGTAAAAGTTTGCCAAGTGTTTTGTTGCTCTTGGTTTTGTGCAACATCATTATCCTGATACTTTTACAATGGAGGCTGCTTTTAACCTTCCTTTATTTTTATATTATATTTATGCGTGCGTATTTACATTCATTTATTTATTTTCTTTTCAACTCGTTCCATTCTTTGTTTCCTCTCTTCAGTCCGTGGGCAGGAGAATGGGTTGGATGGGGCCAAGGCAGGTGGGGTTGCAGGCAGAGGAATGGAGCGAGGCCGTCGGGGAAGAGGCAGAGGAAGAGGTAAGTACTAGGGGTGTAATGGTTCAAATTACTCCTGGTTCAGTTTGTATCACTGTTTTAGAATATTTTGCTATATTTAGGGAAGAATTTACTACTGGCAAATAAAAAGAAAGAAAATAACAAATTATTCAACTTCAAGCAACAGCACAAATAGATACAATAGAGCAAAGATACAACTAAAATAAACAGTGCTTTTCAGGTTTTTTAGGTAGGTCTAACTTTAGTTTATAGTTAATGAAATGGAACAAAGTAATCAAATGTAAAATAACATTGCATATTAGACTGTATAAATTAAAGAGAAATCCTTAAAGTTACAATGAAGATTCATTCAGCAGCAGTGAGGCATTTCCTGGTCTTTTCCTTGTCTTTTGTTGTTTGGTTTACATTTAAAAAATTAGAAGTGTGCACAGATCCAGTACACTGATACTCTATGTACAACCAACTATGTCTGCTAGGATACTGACCAAGATGGGCATAATTCTTTTTGTGTGAATTTGTCCAATCAAACAAAAAAAATGTGTGCACTCTCTGAGCACACACAAATCCCCTCACTGCGCGTGTGCTTTCTCATCAGTTACAATGTCAGACACATAAAAGACATAACATAAAACAGACAAGCAGATGCCACATAAAAGCTCAAGTAAAATGCACCTCATTCACATCTTCTGGCTCTTGAATGTTTAAACTGGCAAGGCTTGATGAGTTTAGTTTAAACTGATAGCAGCATGTGCTAAGTCTTTCCTGTGCACATGCTCTATCAACACCTGGGTGATGACCGCATAAATGACTGCTCATATTCATATTGGCACTTGCATTGAACAAAGTTTACAAAGAGTGACTGTTTTGTACAATTATTATTTTTTTTTTTTCATCACTGTTGTTGAAATGTGTTGGACAGCCAGAATGCGTATCCATCGACAGAAACATACAATAGGCAAACTTTGTTTTACGCTTTATTTTTAACAAACCATATTACAGATGCCTTGTCAGATTTAAGTTGAACTGTGGGGCAAATGCGTGCAGAGCAGTACAGTGTCTTTGTATTTTGTTTTTAAGGGAGAGCTGTTACACCCCTAGTAAGTATCACTATTGATAATGGTTAACGAGGAGAATGAAAATGGTTAGTGGTTTTGGATTGACTTCATATTTCTTTCCTTCAGGTGGAGCTGGAAGGCGAGGGGGGAGATTTTCAGCTCAGGGCATGGGGTAAGTTTGTGTTCTTCCATTAAGATCCTTACTTTTTTTGCATGTTCTTTAGAGATCTCCCAGATTGGCAGAATCTAGGAAATGCTAATGGTGTCCAGTTAGCAAAAATGTTAAATTCTCTGCTTCAAAAATGGTTGAAGATATGACACAAATACTTTGTAGAGAAAGCTGTTCTGTTGAGTCCAGCCTGCTGGGTTTTTAAGGCCTGCTGGTGTGTTTATCTTGAGACTCTTTGCACATTTATGTCCTGTAAACCACAAAGAATTGAGCATGTTTTCCATGTAGTAGTTTAACCAGGTAAGTAAGAGTTATTGTGGGTTTATTTGCTGCTTTTTGGTGCTATGCCTTTTTAGACTTTCAGGGCTTAACGCTAAGAATCTTTTGTAGTAGCCCGGTTGAAACGGTGATTAATTTTTACTTGCCCTGCCAAAAACTTTCACTGGCCAGCTGTTCAGCTGTAAACAAAGCAGTGCAGCTGTAATTAACACTACTTTAAATGCGTTATACAGAGGCTAAATGAAAACACAATGTGAACTTTTCTGAAGACAGTCAATTGCCCACAGAGACCCCCAATTCAGTATTTAGGATTTTCTTCCAATTGATCTTGCTCTGCCTGCTACAGTATTTTTTCCTCTGTGTCCGTCTTGAGCATCTCTGTTCTCCATTAATGGCCGTTTACACACTTAGTTATATTTCCACACAAATGACAATTAAAAAAATGACTGCATGAAGTCCAGAACAGAGATCTGTTGAAATAAAAAAAAAATGGCCAGTCCACTGGTCCATCTATACTCCATTGTATAAAGTAAATATAGATAAATTATTGTTAAACTACAAAGTTACTTGGCAAGAAGGGGATTATTTATTTGTCCATTCAAGACGCATCTCTCTGTGTGCGCTGTACACACAGAACACAGCGCACGAGTACTGACTCAACTTGTATTTTGCGTCTTGCTTGATTGTTTTAAAATCACTGGAATTTTTTAATTAGCCAGGCTTAAACTAGTCCAAATGATAAACATTCATGATGACGTAGCAGTGACCCAATCAGGCTAGGGATGCAACAAATGATTTTGATAATCGATTAATCTAACTTATTAGTATGGTTAACCGACTAATTGTTTTTTATTTCACTGATTAATCAGGCCTGAGATCCAGTTTTGATCTATGCAAACCAAACTATTACTTTAATGACTTTTTTTTTTTTTTTTCACTAATAAAAAAATCGCCGTATTAGCTAGCTCCACACTTGAGAGCTTGTATAATCAGATGCGGTCTTAACTGCTGCTTTCACACAGCTGTCAGTCTTTGTTATTGAGAGCAAAGCACACAGCATATGTTTACGTAATCATCCAAACGTCGCTGCGCAGCTTCAGGTTCGGTTCTGCTCCGTTTGCTCTGAAGCACTGTCTTCTCTTGAATTGCATCAGGAGGGCTGAATTACAATCTTGCGCTACAGTGCCACACTGGTCAAACTGCGTTATTGCAGGGTCTTACATTAGGTCATATGAGATTAAACGACTACTCTACAATGAAAATATTTGTCTGCAGTTTTTTTTCTTCTTTCTTGAAGTTGTCGATTATGTAGACTAATTGTATCCGCACTAAATTGGGCTAGTGACAAATTCGTCGACTGTTCCAAGTGTCTTTCACGCTGGGCCAGGCCATCAGGCAGTCCTTATTGTCAAGCACTGGGCTTGATGACGCTTCACTAAACTGGTGGCAAATAGGGGTGTGCAGTAGAAATGCAGGTAGATAGGTCAACCTCTAGAAATTGGAATAATTTATTTTGCGGTTATCAAAATGCCATATATCAGAGTGCAGGGAATGTCTGTTGCTCTCACTTCGTTTTTGGAAAGAAAAAGAACAAGCTTATTAAAGCAGTATGATATGGAAGTGAAGCTCTCATGTTTTATATCTGCACCTTCACTTCCACTGTCGACATGAAATGAGAAGTGTTTATATTCACTGAATTACCTCAGGTATGGAAAAGTACATCGCCTGTCAAAAGTTTGGATTTTATATTTTGTTCATTTGATCTAATGCTTCTAAAAATGTGTAGATTTTCTGCATCGATTTGCTGCTCACCCCAACAGTAACCAAGATGCATTGTAGTATTAAGGCATTACAAGCATTTAAAATGTTTTTCATTCTTTTGTTTAAAAATATTAGAGTTTCAATGTCAAGCGTCTAGTTTAGCTTTTTACTGCAATATTCATTAGTCTAGAATGTAGTCATGTTGCGGCCCTGGAGCGGTTTTCTGTTTCTGTCAAGGCCGTCTGGTCACTTTTCTTTGACTTGCAGTCAGGCTTCTTACTGGCCCCTTTCGCTTGTTTGGTTTGAAGTGTGCTTTTGGATTTTGCATGTTTGGTTTTCAATTCTTGGCCTCCGATCTTGCAGAGTACCACCAGTTTAGCATCGTTTGAGTTGGCAAGTCACACCTCTAGCTTAGCTGTTTGATTCTAAAGCATTGTCTGATTCTTTTACACTTGTAGAGCAGGTGTGGTGGTTTGACCAGTAATGGATGTGAGCATGACGGTTGAAATCGCTCTCTCTCTGTCTCGCGCACATACTCAAGCACATCTTTGTTCACACCATGCACCCCCGTCTTTCTGCTTGTGTTGAGTTGCTTGTAATTCTCCCTGTTGTTTCTCCCTAAAGCCAGATTGATAAGAGCCCCAGATATGATTTTTCAGGAGATGAGAGGTGAGTTGAATACATTTATGAGCGTGTTGGTTTTGTTTGTGTAGGATCAAAAGGGTTTATAGCGATTAGTTATTGAAGAATGCATCAGTTTGAGCTTCATATGTGTTTATTTTCCACTGGTTTGTTTTCCGGGTTTGAAAGTGATTCGAAAGCACATTTGCGTCTTTGGTATAAATGCAATTAGCACTTTTTTTTATTTTTTTTTGCACATTGTTACTGATGGTCGATGACTAACTATTTCTTGCCTCCCTCATTCACTCAATGTTTGCTCAAAAAACAATTTATTTTATTTTTTTTCTTTTAGTACGTTTAACCCAGCGGACTACACTGAGCCAGCCCAAACAGAAGAGAGCTACACAAGCGGCAGCACTTGGAGTAACACAGGCAACCTGGAACCCGAGGATGGAAACAGTGAGTGATGCCACAAGTGTCTCTTGTAAACCCCTCCTCCAGTTCCCGGCAATGTTGGCCTTTCATCAGGCTGAAGTACACAGTCCATTTAAAACAAATATGAAAGGGTGGATGTTCTGACCTGAATCTGTTTCCACAGGGCTTGAGTTTACAGGTGGAGAGGGAACAAACTATCCTAGGAAGTTTGACTCCGCCCCTGGTGAGTATTGCATTGGGCGTTTTGCTAAGGATTTGGTCACCTGTTGTCAATGTAAGTGAGCTTAATATCTGTATAACAGGTGCTTGGAGAACTGCCACAGAAGAGTGGGGCATGGAGGACTGGAATGAGGATGTTAGTATTTGAACAGATACTAAAAAACCTGCTTTTAAGTTTAAGACTGAGCAAACTAACTCTTGTTTGTTATTTAGTTGTCAGAGACCAAGATATTCACTGCCTCCAGTGTGGCGTCCATGCCCATTCCACAGGAGAATGTCACAATTACAGCTGGACAGAGGTAAGCCAGTGGCTATTTCAGGGCTTCTGTGAAATTCACTTGCCATGTAAAATGATTTTGGCCTTTTTTTTTTTTTTTTTTTATGGTAATTATTATTATTTTTTAATACAGTAAAAACATTTTCATTAAATAAAACAAATGTTTAAATGCATTTAATATTTAAACATAATTTAATATTTGAATGATCACTACTATAGAAAGTCTACATTTTGAATGCAGGCTATTCTTCTATTTAGAAGGCATGCAATTTGAATAATTCTGTGGTGTCTAGATTTTCACAACCCAATTCCAAATATTTATACATGTGCTGCTGTCTCGGCTTATGTGAACGTCATGGACATAAGCTTGTTTGATTTTCAGGATTGATCTGGCGGTGTTGCTGGGGAAGACACCTCCCTCCTCTTCCTCAGAGGCAGAGCCTGCTTCGCTTGAAGGCCCACAGCCACCATCTCTGTCTCAGTCTCTTGTGTTCAGCAGCTCAAAGCAGACCGCATCAATGTCCCAGTCCTCCTCTAGTGCTCCTTACAGCCAGCACAGCATGGTGAGCAAGATGTCAAATGAAGTCATAAAGGTCACGTCATTGCTGTTTTTAAGGGCCACTTGTATTTATTTTGTCAGTTGTATTAGCCAGTTGGCATTCATAACTGAAATCGATGTTATCGTACCCAAATAAATTGGTGGCAGCCAAAACATTATCATTTTGTCTCTCTCTGTTCTTACCTCAGGTAAGCATGCTCACTAAGGGTTTCGGTGATGTTGGTGATCCAAAAGGAACCACTGGAGGCTCCACAACTGGTTCTCAATTTCTGGAGCAGTTTAAGACGGCCCAGGCTTTGGCCCAGCTAGTGGCCCAACACTCACAAAGCAGCACACCCAGTGCTGGTGCTTCAACCTGGGATACCAGCCCCCCTACACTGGGGCAATATGGTAAGGGGACTGACATGGTTTGAATAACTTCTATGATTGTTAAGACCTTTCTGTGTGGTCTTATTCTTTCTCTGTGTCTGCAGATATGAAACCTCAAACAGAGCCTGTGCACAGTCCCTTTACCAAACGACAGCCCTACAAGCCCACCTCCACTTCCTCCTCAATGGATGCCTTCTTGCAGGACAAAGCCACACCTGCTTCTACCACCTCAGCCATGCCCCCTCAGTCCACTCCATCCTCATCATCATCACTGCCCCATGCCACCATCACCACCCCTCTCCCCAAACCCTCAGGTCCCAGCCCAGGTCAGCAGAACTCTTCCAGCCCAGCCGATCCTCAGGCATCCAGCCCACTCCCCCTGCAGCAGCACAAACTAAAACAGCAGAAGAAGAGGGCTTCCATCTCAACCAAGGTCATGATTCTCCAAGTTTGTTGTGGTCTTTTATTGCTGTTTTGGGGAATAATGGCATTGATCAGCTTTGCCTTATCTGTTTACTCAAGTGCTGTTGTGATTTGCAGATTCCAGCCCTAGCAGTGGAGATGCCAGGCTCTGCGGATATATCTGGGCTCAACCTGCAGTTTGGAGCATTACAGTTTGGCTCTGAACCGGTGCTTCCAGAGTACGATGCCTCGGCAGCTGTTGCCACGACGACACCAGGCATCCAAGGCCAGAACAGCCTTTACACAAGTGCTAGCAAGTGGGTAACTCATGTCTGCGTAAGACTGTCAGACTAAAGCTTTTATCTTAATGCATTCATAGTTTCAAGCACAGTAACAAAGCTGTACAATTTTGTAAGGCTTTTTGAAATTAATAAAAGTTTTTTTTTTTTTTCACCTCAAACAATTATGAAAATACAATAAACGAGTGAAAACGATTGCACCCCATTCTGCCATCATTTGCAGTGTTCTGCTTTTGTTTCTCCAGAAGAGCCCCATTTTCTGTGGAAAATCAATTAAATCATGTTACGTGACATTTGCTAAATGGGACCTGCTTGATTTATCGTAGTATATTTATTCATGTTTTTAACAATAGAAAAATCAGGGGATCTCAAGGTACATCTAAATGCATGAAATCCGAAAGAACGGAACATAAAATTTTCCAAAAAGGAACCATCACCGGGCAAGTAAGAGCCAACTGTAGATTTATTACACAAATGACAGCAAGGTTCAAATCTAATCTTCATATTGTATAGTACACTGGGATTGAAATAGGCTCTGTTAATACATTTATAATGTGATCACTAGCTGTTCCTGTCTAAATGAACATAAAATGTGCAATTACATCACAGCCTTTACAACTTAATCGCAGTTATATAAAAAAACCCATCCAAAGTGCGCACACACCACAGTGAACACACACCCGGAGCAGTGGGCAGCCATTTATGCTGTGGTGCCCGGTGAACAGTTAGGGGTTCGATGCCTTGCTCAGGGGCATCTCAGTCGTGGTGTTGAGGGTGGAGAGAGTGCTGTGCATTCACTCCCCCCACATACAATCCCTACTGGCATGAGACTCAAGTTTGCAACCTTTGGATTACGAGTCCAACTCTCTAACCATTAGGCCATGACTTCCCTTTTTCAGTTTTACTTTGATTATGCTGTCCTAACAGCATCCCAATCATAGAATATCTGTTGACGTTTTTCTGGTTTGTCCACAGTGAGCAAGCAACAGCCCTGTCCAACCCCAGTCAGATGGAGCTTTATGAGCCAAGAGCCAGCCAGACACGGCGCTACCCTCCTTCTGTGTCCTCATCACCACAGAAAGACATTCAGTCCAAGGTTAGATTCAGTCTAAACACAAGCAGCCCTTAGGCCGGTGACACACTGGATGCGTGGCGCAAGCGTCTCAGCCGCGTGGCGTGTCGGTTTTTAATTCGGCTCCCATGTTAACAGGTTAGAGCTTACAGACCGCCTGCGTGAGACGTGCGGCAAACGCTTGCTTGCTAGAAATAGAACCGACGCCTATTTTTACCGCGACACGCGCGCGTGTTGGAAGCTTTTCCAGGCTAAATATAATAGGAAAATGTGTTTAAATGTCATTTTGTACACAAATACATATGATTTCCTGATATTTTGATATTTGAAAGTCCATAGGTTGACATAAATTCAGATATAAATGTAATAAAAAAAAATAATAATAATTATCGATTTTCAAATATTGCACCTATCAAACATAATCTATTTCGTCCTTTATCAGTAGGCGTAGGTGTAGGTGTGTAGAAAAAAGTATATATTGTTGTAATGAAGACATGAGCCTGGTCTGTCAACGGTCTCCCTCTACAGCAGCAGCGCGCCAGCGCCGCGACAGGCACGCTTCTGGTGTGTAAAGACACAGAATCCGCCACGCTTCTGGGACGCTTCAGACACGCGGCGCTCACGCCACGCATCCAGTGTGTCACCGGCCTTAGTCACCTATCAGTTTAGTGAGGGTTTATTTTATTTTTTATTTTGTGAAAATGATGCTTCATCTAAGCTAACCTTTTCTTTCTGATTACAGAATGGGTTCAATTCGATGCAGACGTCACAATCTTTGGAAGGTATAACTTTTAAAGTTTTAAAAATCTGAATCCACCTGACTTTAAAGAGCTTGAGCATTTAAAGCAGTAGATGACATTAGTTCTGCGAACACTAATGAACAGAATGTAATTGTCTGTTGTTGTGTACAATAATATAGTTGTTATAGTTACCGCTCTTGTGAACAAGTCTCATACAACTGATAAAACTTGTTAAATATCCCATTATCATTCCTAGCTGCAGCAGGCTCTGCAGTGCCAGTGAAACCAGTGTCCGAATCAGTCGTCCCATCATCGGTTTCCAACATATCCTCATTGACTGATCCCTCATCAGGTCCTCCTTCCCTGCTGACTACATCCAGTCAAACACCTCTCAGTGCTCTTGGACACGAAGACGGCTTGCCCGGCTCACTGGCCCCTCCTCAGCACAATAAGTAAGGCATTTTGTTTGCATTACTTCAGTTTAGTGTGTCTGGATAAGAGAGATGCTAATAATACTGCACCTTTCCCTCAGCCCCCTTCCTTCACAGCAAAGCAGTTTGGCACCTTCTTCAGTTCGCACTTCAAACTCAAGCCTACTGGTGAGTTTGCCACTAAGTGTTATAAGGACAGAGCAAGTGAATATGAAGTCAATATTATGTCTGTTTTGGTAATGCATAGTCTTATTTGGCACAACTCATCGGTGTTCTTATCGTGAAAATATAATTACTTGATCTGCCTCATGACTAATTTAAATTTAAATCCCTTGTCACTGTGCCTCCTAGCACCCAAGTGTGGATGGCGATTCCAGCTTGCACTCCTCGTCCTTCTCATCTGTCTCTGTGGCTCCTTCAGTTCCTCCACCTTCTTTAGCTACTTCAGCAGCCCCTGTTTCCCACACTGGCCCCATTCCCCCCTCTTCTTCTGTCAGTTCGGTCTCTGCGCAGTCTGCATTGGGCCCGGGCAGCAGTCTGACCCTGGGATTGAATAGTGGTGCTGGTGTGGTTTCAATGGTCCCCCCTACGGCTGCTGCATCTTCATCATCTGCTGCCTTGGCCACTGCGGCACCTTCATCTGCCTTGTCTCGCAGCACGGCTGCCTCAGGTATGAATTGTGGTTGGAGTTGGGCAATATGACCTGAGTCATTTATACGGTGACATTTAAAAACTTATTTTTATTGAAATTTTTTAGTAAGGTGCCATCAAAAAGACTAGAATTATCTGATACGTGCAACTGAAATGTTCAAGGCCCAGAAATATAGTAAGTGACATCTTCTTTTCTGTGTCAGTCTCCGCTGTGCATTCACGAGAGTACCATGACACGTGTGTGCATTCCTCTGCTTGTAAACAAGGTGCAGCGCATGTGTCTTGTATGTCAGAACACCGGCTCCTGTGTCCGCAGTAATACACACATGCATCGTTGTACCCTCCTGAACACGGTTGAACCACCAGTGTCACTTGGACTATTTTATCGTTGTCCTTACTACCTTTCTGGGCCTTTACCGTTTTAGTTGTTACTGTCTATACAGGGTCAGAAAGCTCTTGGATTTCATTAGAAATATCTTGTGTTCCGAAGATGAACAAAGGTTTTGCGGGTTCGTATTGACATGAGTGCGAGTAAATAATTTTATGGTGAAATATCCCTTTAAAGTCACTGGACTTTTAGTGATTATTAATCTATTGCAACACTTAGATGTTACTGATTCTATGGGATGACTCCTTATTTGTTTAGCTAGAAAAAAAAGTTTATTGCGTGGAATAAATGAATGCAGAATCATCTTTTTAACATCATGTACAGACATGATCAATATCACTTTTCTTATCTCAGATGTATAAAACTAAACTTAAATGCTTTATGTAAGAGGATAAAACCACTTCAACTTAATTTTATTGTATGCTGCTTCATCTAAACAGGGAAAGCACCTCCAAACCTGCCTCCTGGAGTGCCGCCTTTGCTGCCCAACCCTTACATTATGGCTCCCGGCCTGCTTCACCCATACCCAGTGAGTGTTTAGACATTTTATTTATTTCTTTTTTGTTGTCAGTTCTGTATTCTTTTAGGCATGCTTTTTTTATCATGTATATTGTTTTGACTCACACCCTACTCTTTATATCCTTTAGCCCCAAATGTATGGCTACGATGACCTACAGATGCTGCAGACCAGGATACCACTGGTGAGGGGTTGTTCCTGTTTGATTAATAGCAGTATTTGACATGAAAGTTACTATGCTGTGTTTGTTTGTGCTGGATGTAGTTGAAACCTTATTTTCTTCTTCAGGACTATTACAGCATCCCATTTGCCACTCCAACCACAGCACTGACTGGCAGGGAAGGCAGTTTGACAAGCAACCCATATTCTGGTAAGATGCACTTTTTGTTGTTGTTTCTTTTAGGTTTGGTTTGCGCATTGAATTCAGTGTCCGGTGAGGGAACCCAAACACAATTTCTGAAACACTGTTTCTCAAAACTTTCTTGTAGCTGGTGACCTGTCAAAGTTTGGTCGTGGCGACGCCTCGTCTCCTGCACCCGCCACGACGCTGGCCCAGCCACAGCAGACCCAGACACAAACGCACCATACCACCCAGCAGCCCTTCCTCAACCCAGCCCTTCCACCAGGATACAGCTACACCAGCCTGCCCTATTATACTGGTGTCCCCGGTCTGCCCAACACCTTCCAGTACGGCCCTGCCATGTTTCCGGTAAAGTTTAACGCATCTTTTACACAGCCAAGTTAAAGCTTCTGTGCCTTCTCAAAATTCAGTGTAAAGAGACTGTGCAGCATAAAATCTAGACTTTAACCCGAAACCTGCTTTAACCCTCCTCAGCTTCTATTTTCAAAGTATTAAGCTGTAATTGCGGTGTGAATGTGTTTGTGTAACGTAAGTTTTCCTCTGAAAATTATGCATTTTGGCTGTTTATCTTGCTCCATAATGGCATTTTAAAATTTGCAAACTTTTGTAAACTGTATTCAGAAACAAACATTTGTGAAAATGTCATGCATAGGCGTATTTCATGTTCAGTGTATAATACTACACTCTTGGATAATACTTTGGTAACTGTTGCTATGGTTACTTTTAAGAAACACGGGCTTGAGTCCCATTGCACGTTCATCGCGTGAACGGGACTTCTTGAGACTTACAACCACATTTACTTAAATCCCAAAAACTAACTGTGTGGATGTCACCCATGTCTGAGCCTAAGCTTCTCAATCCAGTCAACGACTGATCACTATTCTAGTTTTTTTTTTCTTTGATAATCCACTGCACTTGGATGTATGTGACAATGCAGTAGAATATATTTGGCTACATCTGTTTCGTTGTGACTTTAAAGACTGTTTCTGAACGTTCTTTCAGGTGGCTCCTACCTCCTCCAAACAGCACGGTGTGAATGTCGGTGTCAATGCGTCCGCAACAGCCTTTCAGCAAGCTAGTGGTTATGGATCACATGGATACAGCACTGGTAATGCATTTTCTTATGTCCATGCAATATTTAAAATACAATAAAACTGTTCAGATGCTTTGACAACTCGGAGGCTTTTTACAACTCAATCTGCCTAGAATTAGTCTACCCTTTTGCTGAAGTATTAGAAAAACTCTCTAATAACGTCTAGGTCTTGTAACCATCTTGAGTTTTCAAGCCATGTATAACTAAACTAGCTCAGTCACCTCTAAACCCTGTGTTGGCCAAATCTCTTCTTTTTCTTTTCCGTGAAGTTAAAGCATGAGACAATTAATCTTATGGTGTAATCCAAAGTACTGTGTTTTTGGAGAATGTTTGGTTTTCAAAACCAGCTGACTTTCACAGTCACAACTGTACTGCATGGTGTTTTGTGTCGCTGTTTTAAACATGGATTCTACTTGTGGGGTAGTTTTAACAATTGAGGATTGTACTATTGAGTGTCCTGGATATCAACCTGCAGCCTCAGGAATATGGCCAACATTGATTTGGACAATTATCTACTGTTATATAGTGAATCTTAACTGTGCACAGATAGGCTAAAGCAAGCACTTCAGAGTGCTGCCGATGGGTGGGTCTCTGTGGAACCAGTGATGTAAGGAGAATGAGGTGGGAGGGAGGTCGCTTGGTTGAGGGTGGTGGGTCCACTCATGCTTTCCACACGCTGCTGTTGCTTTTGATCTTCCACCACTTTTGAGCACTGCTTGTTTTACTCTTCCATCACTTTGCTCTTACACTCCCATTCAATCTCCATGTCCTTATTTTTCTTCTGCAAATTCTTCCATATTATCTTTTCATACCAACGTTTTTCATAACTTCTATTCTTTCATTGATATTTTCCAGCTTCATCTTCTCCAGTCCTAATGTTCTGTTTTTGCAGTCTTTTTATTTCCATTGCTTCTGTTTATAAACGTCTTTCACCTTCTCGTCTTGTTCATGTTATGTTCTTAAATCACCAGTATTCTTTTCTGATAGGCCCCTCCCCCAGCTTGCAGTGTCTTTAGCCCCATCCCTATGCCCCGCCCCTTCACTCCTCCTCCTCCTCCCCTCTGGCCCTGCCTGGTGTGTGTCTAATGCTGTGGGGCTGTGGCTGTGTGTGTCTGACCGTTTGCAGGCTATGAGGATTTGGGCCAGGCTTCGGCAGGGAGTGGTGATTTCTGTAAGGGTGGCTATGGCACCGCCGTTGCCGCAGCCGCTGCTGCCGCCGCCGCCGTCGCTTCTGCACAAAACAAGCCCGCCAACTCTGTCACCGGGCCCGGAGTGGGTGAGTGCAGCCTCACGCTAAAACCCCCATTTTCCTTTTTCCTCCTCCCTTTTCTTTCTTAAGCTCTCTCTCTCTCCCCTCATTTGCTCCTAACTTACTACTGGTCAAGCTTGATGAAGCTGCCATGGACCGCATGGTCTCAGCTGGAAGGAGATCAGGAAACGGTGTTTCATTAGGAATGGTGGAGGACATGAAAGTATCCCTCTTTCGTTGGGTAGAACATCAGGGTTGTTCCTCTTGTGACTTTAAAACGTTCAAAAAGGGTTTCTTGATGGATGCCATCCATTACTGCAGCCAACTGTCCAAAAAGTGCATTGATTAGTGGAACAGTTTAAATGCCTTTATTTTTCTCCAGTATTTTAAGGTATTTGAGTTCTGATCAGAAGTTTTGTTTCTCTGAAATGGTCAAGTTTTCACTGTTAATGAGGTAAAATATCAGTTTCATAGAAAATGCTTTATGCATCATATTTTGTTAAAAGGTTTCTCCATCTTGTGAACATTTTTGTCAGCTTGATGATCTGGACTACATTGTGTGTTTTACACTACTTATGGCAGCTGTTTTTTTTTTTTTGTTTTTTATAAATGTAAGTAAATTGTGTAAGTGCATGCTCCTTTTCGATTTTAAATTGCATATATTGGTAAAAAAATAATTAAACCAAGTTCAACGTTAAATTAATTTGAAACCATAATTGGGAATATTGTGACAAAGTATTTTGTGGTTATTGCAGAGAGCATTGTTTTCAAATGTACCAAAAATGTATTATCATAATTGTTTAATTGAATTTACCCCATCCTCAAAGATTTCAGTCATCTTGGCATTTCTTCAGCCACCTAAGAACACTTAACTCTGTTAGTTTTAAGTGTTATTTTTATCGTTCTTGCTTGCGTACCATTTAGTTCCTCGTGTAAAAAGCACAAGTGTTGTCTGTGTGTGGATTTTCTTTTTAATTTTTAGTTTTTGCCTCTGATTAGCCTTGAAATGACCCTACTCTTGTTCACTGTTCTGTGGTAAAATGTGGAGGCACAGATGAGCAATTTTTACACCCGGTCTTCTCATAAAGCCTATTGGAGGATCACATTTCTATGTTTCTGTATTTAAATAAGCGTTCCTCATTTACTGGATTTATCACAGCGTCATACTTCTAATCATATGCAAGTCAACATTAAAGGGTCAGTCTGTTTCAAGCTAAGTGATGTTTTCCTGCTTTCAGCAATCATCATTTTGTTTTTGTTTAAACTTTTCTGCTTTAGGGGTGTCTGTGACCTCAAGCAACACGGGAGTCCCTGACATTTCAGGGTCTGTTTACACAAAGACGCAGGTGAGGATGCTCATCAAATTGAGTTTTTCTTTGTTTGATTAACTTAGTCACCAAAAGTGTCTCAATCTGATCTCCACAGTCTTTTGAGAAGCAGGGTTTCCACACCGGAACCCCCAGTGCTTCTTTCAGTCTGCCCTCAGCACTTGGGAGTGCTGGCCCTATCAACCCTACGGCTGCGGCGGGTTACGCTCCAGCCCCTTACATGCACATCTTGACCCCTCATCAGCAGCCCCACTCTCAGATGCTCCACCACCACCTGCAGCAGGACGGACAGGTAAAAGCTTGCACCATCACCTCTGCTTTTGTATTGGTAACCTTCATATAGACCCGTCAGGTTCAGGAAATAAAAACCTTCTTTCATTTCACATTTTCAACTTCTAGTAATGAATTGATGATGATGATAATTATTATTGTTATTAAAATGTTGTAAAAAAAAAAAAAAGCTTTTTTTTTTAAATTTATAATAAGAATAGTGTTGTTTGGCTGTTTTTTCCTTCCAAATCAAAGCTCGTTTAGCTTGATCAAAGCCAAATAAATGTTTATGAATAAGAAGACTTGTTTCTAAACAAATGTAGTATTACTCCAAATTAAAGCTTGATTTAGAATGCTTTTAAGTTTATTTGATGATATTGTTGTTTTATTAATTGTATATTGTGTTTGCATTGCTAGAATTACTATTATTATTTTTATAATTATAATATTTGATTATAATATAATTTGTATTAATATATAAAAAAATATTTATATACTGTATTTTCCAGACTATAAGTTGCACTTTTTTTTCATAGTTTGGCTGGTCCTGGACTTACAGTCAGGTGCGACTTAATTTATCAAAATTAATTTGACATGAACCAAGAGAAATTAAACAATAGAAAACATTACCATCTACAGCCGCCAGACGGCGCTCTATTCTGCTCGGTGCTCCTGTAGTCTACACTGAAGACATGGAGCCCCATTCCTCAAATCTTGCCCTGGAGGTCCAATGCACTGCAGTGTTTAGCTCCAACCTGATCAAAGTCACCTGTCTGGGATTCTCTAATGATCCCAAAGACATTCATTGACACTGATTAGCATGCTCAGGTGTGTTTGATTAGGGTTAGAGCTAAACTCTGCAGGAAAGTGGATCTCGAGGTCCAGATTTGAGGATCCCTGACATAGAGCCTCTAGCGGCTGTAGACAGTAATGTTTTCTCTTGGTTCTAAATAAATGCGACTTATAATCCAGTGCGACTTGTGTTTTTTTTCTTCATCATGACGTATTTTTGGACTGGTGCGACTTATAGTTCGAAAAATACGGTAGTAACTTTTCTTCCCCATGAAACCAATGCTCTTCATTTTGTTTGGTATAAAAGTTTAAAATTCACTTACATTTTTCTATTAATTTTTTTTTTTTTTTTTTAAGAGCTCAATATAAATGTAAAATTTTTAATATTAAATATTTTATTTACATTTCCGTTCTCTCAGAGTGGCTCTGGGCAACGCAATCAGAATGCCTCCATTCAACAGAAGTCTCAGATCAACAAGTCAGGATACAACAGCTACAACTGGGGAGGCAATTAATACCCTGTCCTGCCCCGTCTGGTGTTCCAAAGGCTGGATTAGTGGAACCATACCTTTCTCTCCAGAAATCTCCCCCTTTTCTCTGTCCTCCACGGCGCTCCCTCTCCTCTCTCTGCACAGTCATCCTGCAGTACCAGCCCCATTCCACTGGTGGCGCTGTTCTAAGAGAGATACAGCACTGTAAGGTGCCGCTTGAAGAAGGGGCACGGGGGAGAAGTCTTAAAAGGGAGCGTGATCTCGTGCATATATGGATAGTTACTTAGGCCTTCATGATTGGAGTAATTGAGTGTTTGGAGTTTGTGTTCAAAATACATAAAAGCCCCAAACTCCCTTTTCTTGTCTTTCTGGAATATGTAACATAGATCTGTTTTCTAGAAGGACAAATGTTTAGTTTTTTTCCCCTGTTGTTTTTCTTTTTACTATTGGATAAATATCTTTCTTTATGTAAGAAAGAGAGAGGGCAGTGTTTTTTTTTTTTTTTACGTTTATTTCCCTCCTTTCTACTTCTTACTTCAGCACCTGCAATCCAAATGTACAAGTGCTGCCTCTGTTTCTTCCCCGCTATGAGTTTTTACCAAATTTTATTTTGGGAAAAGAAATCACTCTAAATTGGCTAGTGCAGTTGTGAAGTTTATTTTTTACCAAATATAAACGGATATATGAAAAAAAAAAATGTATAGCTGAGTTCACAGGCTTCAGTTCTGTAGCGTGCATGTGTGTGTGTTTTGGTTTATTTTTAGTGTGTGTGTGTGTGTGTGAATGAATGAATTGCATCATCAGGGTGGCCAGTGTATGAGTGTTGTACTTATAGAAAAGGCTTCGATGTGTATTCCTTTTAATTTCTTTATTGGAGCCTATTGTACTCTCCAGTTGTGAGAAGTGCACTGGTCACCTTATACTTTAGCCTATTTTCTGCAAACCTTTTTCTGTTGTTGTTGTCCTCATTAACCACCCTTCCTGTAGTGACAAGACTGGATTACGCCAAGGCATGACTTTTGATCTGTGTTTTGCCATAAGCGTGAAGTTTTTCATTTGCGAAAGGAATTGAGGTTACAGGTTTTTTTTTTTTTTTTTTGGCCACCGTGTGTTCTTCCACAGCTTTTGTCCTCCTGTCATACCTGCAGTCATTCTCCCCCTCAAACACCTGTCCCCAAATATATTCTTTTAGTAATATGATTATTAGGAAAGTGCTGATGGACAGAATTGTACTATGAGTATTTTTTTTCTTTTTCTTTTGTCAGTGACTTTCTTTTTGTACTGTGCGTTTTAAAAAGATTTAAATGGATAAACTTGTCTTGTACATATATGTATAAAAACACAAGTACTGTAGTCTGTTTGTTTGATGGCTTTTTTTTCTCCCCTCTTGAATCCTTACACACAGACTTGTTAGCTTTTTTTTGTTTCATAATGTTTTTTATTTTGTAAAAAAATATATAAATATTAAGTAAATAAACAAGAAAAAGACATTTTCATCATTTTGGGATGTGAATGTCTTTTTTTAAGAAAACCATGTTTGTGTGCCTTTTAACTGAAGTCTGCTGCTTTGTCTTCAAGTTTTAAAGTTTAAGGTCTTTTAAATGTTGCTTTGCAAACATTAAACAAAAATATCCAAATTCTTTTAAACCCAACATGAGATGGCCAGTTGACAGATAATTAAAAAATGCCAAGTTTATGGGTTACTTGTCAACTGATTTTATATATAGATCTATCTATCTTAAGGTGTCATTATTGTTAATGCATAAAACTGATATTTGCAAATGGGAGCATTACAAATGTTAATTGGGGATTTTAATTAAATGTCATGCAAGACATTGAGAAGTTCATCCATGAATTGTCCATAAATACTGTGGGTGCAAAGTATTGCACTAATCTAAGCTATTTTGCTTCATATAGGAGTAATCAAATATCATATTTTGTTTGGTAAAAACATTTTACAATGCATAAACTGCCATACTCAAGGTAATTTTAATTAAAGTTAGTACTGTGTATTTGCTGTTTATGTTGTCCCTTTGATCTTGTGTAAATGATAAGATCCAATATATAGGTTATAATATCATGCTTCAAAATTATCTTCATTTTGTTCTTGTGGAGGTTTCTCTTGGGGTCAATGGAAGTACATGCTTAATGTGTTTTTATAACTATATAAATTTTGGGACCTTATTTAGGTAAGTTGTATGACAAAAAATTCATGACATTTGTTATATATACACGCGCGTGTGTGTGTGTGTGTGTATATGTATGTGTATATATATATATATATACATATATATATAAAAACGTGACCTCAGTTAGAAGACGGTCTAATATGATAACATCGTGTAACCATGATTTTGTAAATATACAAATTGTGGTTATTAAAACCTGTTTTCTTTCTTTTTTTAAATATCAGCATTCAATTCATTTTACAACACCTAATGCAAAGCCTTCATCATAAAATTCTCATGTTGATGATAATGGCTGTTATTTTCCAACTAATGATAGCCTAGTATTGTTATTGATTATAACTATTGATTTTGAAATGCAAGTTAAAAACGGTCTTCCTCATCTTGACGTTTTATTAGTCGATAATGATCGCAATTACGGCGGACTTTTATTTTGAACCGATATTCCGGAAGCAAGTGGAAAGATCTCGTAGGTTTCCTCGCTGTCCTTCCTGCGCAGGATCTCTGACGCAACTGTGTTTGTTATGGTGAAGGATCACTGCAATCTGCGTCCTTAAATGAGTGTTTTTGATCTGTTTCGGGGGTTTTTCGGGGTTCCCGGTGGTCATTATCGTGATGATGGCCGCAGGTGAGTCTGTCTGACAGTTTAAAGTTTAAATGTCCTCTTACAGCAGTAGCTGTTAGACGAAATAACACTTTAATATAAAAGTTGATCTTGTGGGTTTGAAAAGAAGGTAAGTTACACTGGTTATTATATTGCGTTAAACATATATCTCTTCATGTGAAGGTTTCTCTATTAGTGTCAATGAAAGTAAATGCTTGCTGAATGTGTTTTTATAACCATATAAACATTATAGAGTGAGTTACTGTGTTATTTTAAATCATTTTAAATTGTCATTACACAGTTATAAATTATTTGATAATGGATTCATTGGTGTGGCTGTATTCTCCAGAATCATTTACAGATTACTATTATATATGTGAAGCCATATGGAGTAGCACACTCTCTTTCAGATTTACTTTGACACATCAGGGCATACATAACAGTGGGCTTCATATTTTGATTATTATTATTCTAGAATGTGAAAAATAGAATTAATGGAGAATAAGAAATTGAAGTTTAGAATTTATGTTTTTCATAAACCTGTTATTAGAAGCCTGTTGTTAATATTAGCTCTAAAAATAAATGTTGGTCTAAAGTGGGTTTATTTTCCCAATCATTTTTCTGATAAATACAGTACAGTACCATTGTTTAGTTCTGAGCAGCTTGCTAATGTGAATGTGTTTTGATCAGGGACCCCCTCTTTGATGGTATGATTCATGAAGATGATGAAGACGAGGATGACGATGACAGTGGATTTCACCACGGTGAATTTAACAGGCCCCGTAGGGACCCGTTTGATGATGCCTTTAGATTTGGTTTCAGTTTTGGGCCTGGTGGGATGCGCTTCGAGGAACCAGAGCTGTTCGGCCAGATCTTCAGGGACATGGAGGAGATCTTCGCCGGTCTTGGACGCTTCGATGAGCGTCATGGCTTTGGACATAGCGGTAGGTTTGTTTGCTCTGTTCCACAAGCTGCAATGATTTATTTATTTAAGTTGTTCAAAGTATTTCTTCAACTTCCAAGATTGTTCTTTATCTTAATTTAGATGATGCAAGCCTATCAGATGCTCTACTCTTTCCCAACAGGTGCTCCATCAGTAGAAGCTCCGCCTCCTCAGGAGGGTGCAGAGAAAGGCAGGGGTCGGCCAGGAAGCAGTAACCCGATTAGAGATTTCATGTTGAAGTCTCCTGACAGTTCACCCCTCCCTCCCCCCTCTGGGGCACCAGACGACAGGGGCTCCTCTTCTCCACAGGATCCCAGCAGCCACTTTCCTCAGTGGAAACCCTTCTCAAAGGTAAACCAGTTCACCGCTTCTGTGCTTTAGAGTCTTGCCATGCTGGCTTCTCACCCGATTGTCTTTATTTTATTTTTAGTTTCATGATTTATGGAAAGATGGGGTATTAAGACCGAAAGAGGGAGAGAGAAAAGAGGATGGAGGTGATGCATTTTGCTCATTTTTTTTTCTATGATTTAAATGTATGTACAGACTGTACACAGTTCTCAAATTACATTGTTGGTCAAATGTTTTTTTGTAATTCCTTATCTTAATGAATCATTTGATATCCAGGCATTTGGAAATCAACTCCAAATAAAAGAATGATGGATCAGTGCAGCATGAAATTTCAGTTAAAAAAGAAAATGCAAATAAATGCATGGGTTATTTTGTCTATGATTTTTTTTGTGCTGACATTTCAGTGAATATATGAATTTCTTGCCTGATATCCAGTTGAGACATTGTGTATAACTCATCCAGGCCTTTTTTTGTCTTCTGGTTCCACTCAGATCTGGACTCGCAGGTGTCTTCAGGTGGTCTGGATCAGATCTTGACTCCAGCGCCTTCACAGCCTAAGATAAGGTCAACTTTTAAGTCTGTCAGCGTTACCAAGGTGGTCAGACCAGATGGAGTGAGTGATCCTGTGTTATGTTGTTCTCATGTTATTCTGATCAAAAATATAGTAATATTATAGAGCAAGGCTTCAAAATATACCACACATCTTGCTTTCAGATGTTGCCTAACAAGCCTGGTAAATACCTGATTTGAATTACAAAAATACAGATTGAATGTGTGTGTGTGTGTGCAGACTGTAGAAGAAAGGCGAACAGTCAGAGATGGTGAAGGTAATGAAGAGACTTCAGTGACCATCTCTGGTCCAAGTGTCCAAGACGGGCCGCAAAATCAGTCTGGTCCTCTCATGCCAGGTTAGTGGTGTCCTGTCCTATGTTATGTATGGTCCCAAAGGTAAAAGACAAAGAGATTATTAAAATAAAATAAAAAACATCCTCTTTTAGATTTTACATTATAAAATATCACTGTTTTTCCAAATATTCCTCAAGCTTCTGCAGTGCTTTGCTCTATCTTTTTCTGAATAATCATCCAGAAATCAGTTTTCTGCATCTTTCAGGTGGGTTGAACCCCTCTGCTGACATGCAGGATGATTTCTCAGTGTTTTCGAAGTTCTTCAGAGGCTGAAGAAGCTCTGGACACAACCCTACGGATGATCTCTTTTCATCCTTTCCCAGAAAACCCACCAAATACAAGCTACAATAATAATGAGTTGATTATACACTGTTCGGTCTGATTGTGGAGATCTAGTCTGGATGATATGAGTGAAGAACTATTATTTGCAGCGACAAAATGACCCTAATAAAGTTGCCTACTCTTTCACTTTTCAATAAAATTGGATTAAGAATAGTTTAAGAATTATATGAACATCTCAGACCTTGGGTTAGTTGATGATGCCACGATATTTTGAAAAGGACTGCCACAATTTTAGTTTGTTGGTAAAGAAGAGCAGATTGGATTTGCAGATGATACTGCCGATAATAAACCAGAGTTTAATATATTTATAAGTTGTATTTTCAATGGTGTTATCACTGTGCAATATAAAGAAAAGAATAAGATCTGCATTGTTTATTTTTCTTTTGTTATTAATTACTGTTTTAAGTAACATCTAGGTGCACAAGCAGATGCTTTGTTTTGAGAGCAGGTCAGTTTAAAAGTGACGAACAGTTCGTTCAGCTCTGTTTTTACGGTGTGTCAAAATCCTAAAAATGCAATGCTTTTCTTATAAAATGTGAACTGAACAAAGCCAAGCATAACTAATCAGTCTGGATTTCCCTTTCCCCCGGTTTCGCATAAAAGGCTTAGTCCCAGACTAAAATTTAAGTCTGAGCTGTTTCAACTAAAATAAACTTGCACTGATTGATCTTAAAATATGTCGGCACCCATGTTTTGTCTCAGGATGCACACCATGAAAAGGACACTGAATTCGTTTTTTTTTATTTTTTTTTTTTATCCTTGGGCATTTTATCCTCCTGGTAAGTCTAAAACAGAATAAACCTCTTTAATCTTCATTCATTTTATATTTCTGACATTTTATTTGTCTTTTATACATTATTTATTTGAATCTCTAAGTTGTTCAGCTCATCACGTTCCATGTATGTGATCTGATTTCACGTTTAGCAACACGTTTAGTGTTCGTTTGAAATCTGTCAGTCTTGTCTCACAACAGGCCGACCCAGTTCTGCCACATCTAGAGACTTGCCTGTCACAAGTTTTCGTCTCTGTTCTTGTTGACTGACAGTGCTGACAATGTAAGCTAACACGTTTAGTAAACAACCGCTTAAATTTTAACAGTTTAAAGTGAATTAACAGTGAAAACAGAAAATAATTTAGTATTCACTAATTTCGTATTTCCTTATAGAATATTAACACATACAGGAACACCAAGGTCAAAGGTGAACACCAGACCTAGTACACTGCTCTCTTTGGTTGTTGGTGCCAGACAGGTTGGTCTGAGTATTTAACAAACTGCTGATCTAATGGTATTTTCATGCACAGCCATCTCTAGTGATTACAGAGAATGGTCCGAAAAAAGAGAAAAGTGGCAACTGTGTGGATGAAAATGCTTTGTTGATGTCAGAGGAGAATGTGAAGACTGGTTAGAGATGATAGAAAGGCAACAATAGTTCAATTAACCACTCCTTACAAACAAGGTATGCAGAATACCATCTCTGAACACACAACACGTCGAACCCTGAAGCAAATGAGCTACAGCAGCAGAAGACCACACCGAGTGTCGCTACTGTCAGCTGAGAACAGGAAACAGAGACTACAATTCACACAGGCTCACCAAAATTGGACGATAGAAGATTGGAAAAACATTGCTCAATTTCTGTTGAGACATTCAGATGGCAGGGTCAGAATTTGGCGTAAAGGACATGAAAGCATGGCTCCATCCTGCCTTGTCTCTATGGTTCAGGCTGGTGGTGGTGGTGTAATTGTGTGGGGGATATTTTATTGGCACACTTTGGACCCCTTAGTGCCAATTAAGCATCGTTCAAACGCCACAGCCTACTTGAATATTGTTTCTGACCATGTCCATCCCTTTATGACTACAGTGTTCCCATCTTCTGATGATTACTTCCAACAGGATAATGCACCATGTCACAAAGCTCAAATGATCTCAGACTGGTTTCTTGAACATGACAATGAGTTCACTTTACTCAAATGGTCTCCACAGTCACCAGATCTCAGTCCAATAGAGCAGCTCTGGGATGTGATGGAACAAGAGATTCCTTCATGGATGTGCAGCCGACAAATCTGCAGCTACTGCGTGATGCTTTCATGTCAATATGGACCAAAATCACTGAGCAATGTTTCCAACACCTTGTTGAATCTTTGCCATGAAGAATTAACAGCAGTTCTGAAGGCAAACGGGGGTCCAACCCGGTACTAGTAAGGTGTACCTAATAAAGTGGCCAGTGTGTGTGTGTGTGTGTGTGTGTGTGTATATATATATATATATATATATATATATACACACACACACATATTGTTGAAAATATTGAAGGTATTTTGTATGAATTAGTTCATTAAGCTTTTGTTTTAAAATGAATACTTCTCGTTTTATTACACTTTAGGGCAATTTACTACATGTAATTGTCCTTTCGTGAAGTGTGGTAATTAGCTAAGTTTAAATGTTAGCTAGTTTATTTTGGAAGACTGTCCATTCTGACTGGGTCTTTTCATCACAGACCTTCTCTATGAAGCACTTAGAGTCATCTGGAGTCCATTTACTTCCATTGTAAAAGAACAAAACAAACAAACAACAGAGGAAAGAGATTATGGATGCCGAATCAAGAGCAGATTGAGTCTATATTTTGTTAGTAAGTCTTCATAACTATTTGTAATTTGGAAATGTGTGCCATTAACTGAAGTCAAATATACTTCTTTCTGCCCATTAAATATTTTCTGTAGCAAATCTTTCCATTTTTTTACTTCAAGATTTCACAATTCATTGTAATTATTTGTGAGATTTACTTAAAATTTCTGAGTGAAAATTGTTTCTACACCATTTTTATTTCAGTGTAGATGTATAAAGTAAATGTTTAGCATTGTCAATATAAAGAACAAAAAGGTAATTCATTTGTGGATGTGTAACAAAATAGTTTTTATACAAACAATTAGGAATTCTGTTCCATGGTGATCTTCTACATCTTGTTAACTTGGATTAAAAAAAAAAAAGGGTTATTAATGATCAAATATATCATTAAAACAAGTTTTGTAAAGTGTCTGACTGGATTTTCACCTCTTATGAGTTTTAGGAGTATTTCCATTAGTAATTCCACTGGATTCAATGATATTTGCATAATGCAACTGCATTACACCAGTGTTTGTGTTCCCAGCATGCACTGGGATATGAATAATTATTGACACCATGATCTGTACCGTACCAATTTACTGTTTTATTTATAAAGAAGGGCAAGAGAACTAACACAGATGTACGGCAGTGAAACAGGCAAGTCTCACAGAATAAGATGGCTGTCTATAGACATATACATATATTACTGGAGGAACAGGAAGTCCCACTCACACAGATGATTCACACTATCACAATATTACTTTGAAGAAACGTGGTGTTTGACAAGCACAGAACTTTCTGATAGAAAAGACTCTTATCAAAGAAAAAAAACACACAAACAACATTCATATTTGTACATAATTTGTCATAAAACAGACAAGCATTCCTTCAAACTCAATGCCAATTTCCGATTCAGATGAAGTCATATAATTACACCAGGCTCCGAACCCAAACTTTCATTTGTAGTATTTCAATATCGACTTTAAGCTAAGGAGAAAACAAAATTTACAAAGACTGAATTTCTTCACATTTCCAAACGCAACAACCATATCAAACTGATGTACTGCATTTACAGACATTTCAAATGTGCTGAAGTGTACCTGTGAATGAAATGCATCCATGTTAACTTATATTGACCTTTTTTGACTATTTAAACTTTACAGTACATCTTTGACCTCATAAACATCTGCTCTATTTCTCCCTGCACAAATGAAACTTTTTCACCTCACTTAAAGTTCAATGATTATCAAAAGACTGATGAATGCTTTAATATAAATAAATATCAGTACCACAATGTCTGTACAATATTGTTACATTTAAAAGTCAGTGTTTTCCTTTATTTAAAAAAAAGCCTTCACTAGCACCCTTTTTGCTTTCATGCTTTTTTTGGATTGACGCACAAAACGGCTCAATGTAAATTAGTTTTCGAGCACATACAATTTGACCTTGTGTAAATCAAAAAAGACTGTGAATGTTGCAAGCAGGGAGAAAAGGGAAATAACTTTATTACCTTTGCATTTTGGAAGACAGATCACGTTACAATCATAACAACAGGTTCAATTTTCCAAGTTATATGTATTAATTTTAAACTCGTCTTGGACCGTCCAAAGCTGTGACCCATTTTGTAACGTTTTGTCCTTATTTTGTCCTGTCTCACTTCTACAAGGGCTTGTCGGTCCTGTGTGCTGTGATGAAGGCCATGCCATGTGTGCGGAAGTGAGTGTTAAGGTCCGAAGCCTTGTCGAAGCGCCGGCCACACACCCTGCAGCTGACCACCCCCCCCTCCCCTTCCTCGCCCGCTTTAGGTGAGGATGGAGAGCCGTCCTGCGGCGACGTGCTAGGTGATGCGTTTCCACCGCGATTGTCATGCTGACCTTGGCGTAAACGGTGTGTGATGAATTTGTGTCGGCTGAGGGAGCCAGCCGAGGCGAAGCAGGCGCCGCACTGCAGGCACTGCTGAGGTGCATTCTCCGTGTCACAGTGGACGGGAATGTGGTGCTGGAACTCTTCCCAATCCTGTGTGGTGAAGCCACAGGGTGTGCAGCGGAATGTGCCGTCGTCTTCCTCCTGCTCCAGCGGGCAGTTCTCAGACACTCGAGTTCTTTTGGGGTCCTCTCCTGTGATGTCATCAGTATCAGTGGCGCCCCCTACTGGTGGATCTCCGCTCTCGTTGTCAAGCTCAGACGAGCTGCCTGCCCCGTCAGCCGGAAGCGAACGCTTTCTGGTGTTTGGAGCATTCTGGGAAAGAAAATTTAAATTAATATTTAGATAATCAAATGTCTTTGAACTCTGAAGAGGTGGAGTGCTCATACTGACCGGTCTGTCTGATGTTTGTCGTATTCTGATGCCATGTCTGACCCGAATGTGCTTCTCCAAAATCAGACGACTACTGAACGTACGCTTGCCCTCTGAACAGTGCCTGAGGAAAGCAACATATGCAGAATTAGAAGGGCAAACAAATAAAGACTCCTTTTTAGGGAGGAAAAGAAAGAATCAAATACAGGTGCTGGTCATATAATATCATCAAAAATGTAATTTATTTCACTAATTCCATTCAAAAAGTGAAACTTGTATATTATATTCATTCATTACACACAGACTGATATATTTCAAATGTTTATTTTTTTAATTTTGATGATTATAACTGAAACTAAGGAAAATCCCAAATTAAGTATCTCAGAAATTAGAATATAACTTAAGACCAATACAAAGAAAGGATTTTTAGAAATCTTGGCCAAATGAAAAGTATGAACATGAAAAGTATGAGCATGTACAGCACTCAATTCTTAGTTGGGGCATGGAGTCGATCTGTGGCATTGCTCAGGTGTTATGAGAGCCCAGGTCGCTCTGATTGTGGCCTTCAGCTCTTCCCCATTGTTGGGTCTGGCAAATCACATCTCCTTCTACACAACACCCCATAGATTTTAGTACTGGTAGCTTTGGCACTGTGTGCAGGTGCCAAGTCCTGTTGGAAAATGAAATCTGCATCTCCATCAAGTTGGTCAGCAGCAGGAAGCATGAAGTGCTCTAAAGCTTCCTGGTACAGCTGTGTTGACCTTAGACCTCAGAAAACACAGTGGACCAACACCAGCAGATGACATGGCACCCAAAACCATCACTGACTGTGGAAACTTTACACTGGTCCTCAAGCAACGTGGATTGTGTGCCTCTCCTCTCTTCCTCCAGACTCTGAGACCCTGATAATTTACTTTTTATCAAAGAACATAACTTTGGACCACTCAGCAGCAGTCCAGTCCTTTTTGTCTTTAGACCAGGTGAGATGCTTCTGACGCTGTCTGTTGTTCAAGAGTGGCTTGACACAAGGAATCAACAGCTGAAACCCATGTCTCACATACGTCTGTGTGTAGTGGTTCTTGAAGCACTGACTCCAGCTGCAGTCCACTCTTTGTGAATCTCCCCCACATTTTTTAATGGGTTTTGTTTCACAATCCTCTCCAGGGTGCGGTTATCCCTATTGCTTGTACGCTTTTTTCTACCACATCTTTTCCTTCCCTTCGCCTCTCTATTAATGTGCTTGGACATAGAGCTCTGTGAACAGCAAGCCTCTTTTGCAATGACCTTTTGTGTCGTTCCCTCCTTGTGCAAGGAGTTGTCAGTTATAATCAAAATGAAAAGAAATAAATATTTGAAATATATCAGTCTGTGTGTAAGGAATGAATATAGTATACAAGTTTGACTTTTTGAATGGAATTAGTGAAATAAATCAATTTTTGATGATATTCTAATTATATGACCAGCACCTGTAAACTTGTGGTTGTGTTTGACTCACGGGCAGCGGAAGACTCTCTTGACACCCTCATGTATTATTCGGACATGGCGACGAAGGCTGTTGGCTGAACTGAAGGAACGTTCACACAATCTGCAGGGGAACTTCTTCATTACCTAGAGAAAAAAACAAACAAAGCAAAAAAGGCATATCACAAATGTAAAAAAAAATTGGATTTGTGAATGTTTTTAAGAGTACCAACCGTGCCATGGTCATTCTTCATGTGGTCGATGTAGTCTTCTCTCTCAGCATAGCGTTTCTTGCACTCCTTGCACCTCCACTCCATGCTGCCATTTTCTGGAGAGTCCGTCTGATCTTCCTCCTCATTCTCCTCCTCTTCTCCCTCATCTCTCTCTTCCCCTTCATACTCCCCCTCTTCCTCTTCCCCCTCCTCATCCTCCTCCCCCTGTTCCTGGCTCAAGTCCTCTGAATTGTTTTCAGTGGGTTTAGGTTTAGAGGCGGAGTTGCTGGCGGGAGCTGAGACCGGAGATGAGGTGGTGGGAGGAGTCTCTGCTTTGACGGACAAGCCTCTGTGAGCGGTCTAATGGGAAATATTGAGAGACAGCTCTGAGGTTAAAAGCATGAGTGTGACTGACAAGAAAATGTGACAATTCACACTGTGGTGGCTGTTGTACTTGGTATGAGCTTTAGACAAGGTGATACACAGAAATCACTTTGTAAATGCCAGACCAAGAATTTTTATGTATGCCTTTGCTGACACCACATTCTTTAGGGGAAGAGAAAAGAATGGGTAACACAAAAGGCAAAATAATAATTAATTTAAAACTTAATATTCTCAAATGCATATATAGCATACACTATATAACAAGAATAATAGTTGTTATTATTATTATTGATGTTGCTTATATTATCTAATGTACTTTTGTTATTGTTATTAATAAGGCGTTTACCTTGATGTGTTCCATCATGGATCCTTTCTGGGCATAAAGTTTAGTGCAGTCTGGACATTTGAAGACATGCACCTTCTGTTTGGCCAGGTGAGTGTCAAAATGCATGTACAGCAAAGGTTTCTGGGTGAACACTGTGTCACACATGACACACTTGTAGATCATCCTGGAGAAATAATATAAGAAAATTCAGCGTTAAAGTATTAGGCACTAATAACAAAAAGCTGTGTGTGATGGGTCAACCTACTTAGCCTGTGCAGCTGTGAGGGCAGGATGCTGGGAAGTGATGTGCCCCTGGGTGCTCTGGGCAGATTTGAAGGCCATCGGGCAGTTGGGGCACTTGTGAAATACTTCACAGTGAGCTGTTTGTATGTGGGACTTTATGGAGTTCAAACCGCCAAACACAACCTGACAAATGGAGCACCTGGAATAAAGAATGCAAATTTGAGCATGGGCACATATAACTAAGCATTTTTCTTTTTTTCCTTGCAGGAAATCTAGTAGATACCCTATAAAATACAGCTGCAAAGCAGCAAAACTGTCTGTGATATCACATAACACGGATAGGATATTAAAGGCTAAGAACCTGTAGCCAATCCGTCTGGCAAAGTGCAGGCAAGACTCTTCCAGATGGGTTTGAAACGTGGCCTGACGAGCAGTGCCACCACACTCTGGACACACATGGGGTGCGCGGTGCTTATGGATCCGCTGATGGGCTGAAACACTGCACCAGTTAGGCAGCATCATGGGGGGAGAGCAAAGCATACAAGTCTGAAAGAGAAAGACAGGAAGAACAACATAAAGGAGTTAGTAAAGCAAGTTTTTTTTTTTTTACTTACACATTATTCTAAACATTACAGATGCTGGGCATCATTTAAGAAACAGCAGAATGAATGTGTTAAATGTTTGTGAAATTTTCAATAAAAACCGCATTCCATGCAAAAATGTTCTTATTCAACAATTGTCTAATTAGCATTAAACAAAAGTCTGTGCATGAATCTTCTATTTAGTCATTTTAAAGTTAATTTCTAGCAATTATTGCAAATTAAAATAATTGGAAAACACAGATTAATTACATGTTTTAAATAATACATAAATGAATAAAAGTAAATGTAGGGCCCTATGAAACCCATTGAATTTTTTCCCAATTTCCGTTTTACATTTTTTGTATTAATCAAAAAGCATGTCTAATTAATTTAAATCATAACACTTATACATTTTCACAATTTATTAAAAGTTTAAAGAAAATGTTTAGGGCCCTATGAAATGTTTTATTTTTTCTTCACCATTTGTTTTATTATTACCTAATTCTGTGTTTTGGCATGTTTAAACTGTAAATTCCGATTTTATGACTGGATTCCACGATTCCGTCTGCATTTTCTGCATCACGGAATTCATATGGCCCTATAAATGGTATGGTTAGTAAAATTGCTGGCAGGGCATTAAAACAAATAAAAAAATCTGAAATACTGATCTAATGGACCAACGGAATAAAATCAATGCATTTATTTCAACACATTTATAATGTTGAAACTTACTGAATTAGGAGTAGCTCTAATTTGCTGGAAATGAGTCACTAATTCAGTCTTGCTTGAAAACTGGGTTTGACATTCAGGACACTTGAAGTTGTGGTATTGCAGGGCTTCGCCTTTCTTGCAGGGCAGCGGCATCAGGGCCTGGGGACTCTGGGGACCACGGCGAGCAGGGCTGGGCTGGCTTGAAACCGTGCCTGGAGAAGGGGAGTCCTTCAGTGGACTGGAAGTGGACTGTACAGGAGTCGTCCCTGTCGGGGTTGTGGAGGATGACAGAGATGGAGAGGACAGAGATGGAGAAAGCATACCTAGAGGAATGAGAAATTTTAAAAGGGCAGTTAATTCACCACTGGCAAGATGGGCATTTAATAAAGAAAGACTGTCTATGAATAAAGGCGAAAATAATTGAAATTGGTGCCACGTGACTACAGAAAACAGAAAAGGAGTTACGGGGTTCTCTTGCAACAGAGAATGCCACAGCTCTTCTTCTCTGTTTGGTCATGTAGCACCGATTTTTTTCAATAAATAAACTGGGATGTCTGGGTGCAGGTAATACTGCCGAAAGAGTATGTATTGTTCATTGACATATACTGTAACTATACAGCTGATTAAAAATCTTTGAACTTATTCCTAAATATTAAGCAGAAACAGTCATATTCAAATTGACACAAAGACAGCATTTTGCAAAACCTACCAATGGGAGTAGTGTCTTGCTGGCCAATCATCTGCTCCACTGTAACTGGTCTCATAACCAAATGCGAGCACTGCATGACCAGGCCTCGTTCCTTGTGCTCCCGAGCATGTAACAGCAGGCTGCATTTGTTGAAGAAAGCCAGCCGCTTCGCGCAGTGATTACAAGTCACCTCTATTCTCAAAGAGCGCCGGTCATAGTGTCGTGCCAGGCTACGCTCCAAAGCAAAAGCATCTCCGCACTCCAAGCAGCGGTAGCCAGTAGCAGGCATAGGAAGACCCCATTGGGAGGGTGGCGGGGTCGAGAGATCTGGACGGTAGCTGGGCAGCAGGTTCTTGCTGTTCAGAATCTTGTTGAATGCCTCAACAAGGCTTGACTGGCTACGGGAAATAACAGCACCAGTGCTGTTGACAATAGACGCTGGTTTACACGGCACTGTACCTCCATTGGCCGTTTTACTGACTGTAGGGCGCACACTTATGCCACCAACGGCTGGCGCGACTGGTAAAGTGGTGGCTTTTGTGATGCTCACCGCCGTGGCGGAGACTTTCATTTTATCGGATTGCATGGCCATTTTGTTTTGGACCTTGCTGGCTGCTGCTAGCATGGCACTACTGGCTTCGAGAGTGGATACTGGTAGTGTTGAGCATTTTACTACTTGAGCTTCAATTTTTTTGGTGCCTTTCGCAAGACCAACTCGAATTCCCGTTTGGGCTTTACTTGCATCTTTGTCTGTCCTGGCAGTGCCTCCTTTACCTGCTACTCGGGTAACCGTGCGTGTGATGCCTCCTGTAGATGTCTTAATGGTCTTGATACGGACTTTAAGAGGTCTGGAGGGAGCATTTCCACCAGATACAGCTTTGCCACCACTGCTCAGTGATCCGGCGTCTGCTGGAAGGGATTGCGCAGCATCTACCTCTATTTTCTCTCCATCCTTTTTCCTGTCTTCCATACCATCTGTATTAGCCGCATTTTGTCCATTCTCGGCTAAACCTTTGTCTACCTCCATCTCCTCTTCTTCCTCCTTAGGTTCTCGAAGGGCAGCTGATGGTGATGAAGAGGCAACCGCTGGGCTGCATGATCTTTTGGTAACTGCAGATGTTGGCATGGAGGACTTGGGGATCTCAGGCTCAGGGCTCTCCGGTGAGTCTCGTTCTTCTATCACATGCTCTGGGTTTCGCTCTTCTTGGGGTAAACTCTTTCCAGTTCCTGTTTGAACTGGTGCGGAAAGCCAGTTCTGTTGAGCTTGAGGTGAAGCTGGTGATGCCAAGGGAATGTCATCTGGTCTGGGGTAAGTGCTGGGCGATATGGACGTCGAAGGAGGGAGAGAAGGGGACTGTGAAATTTCTGGAGGTGACCTCAATCGACGTGATAGTTTCGGAGGTGTGGGAGAATCCGGACTCTCGTGGATGACTAGAGATCCTCTGGAATCAGGATCTGAATCCTCCTCATCTGAATCTACACGTCTGAAAGCTGACGAATGAAGACGAGGTGATCCGTTAAACGGCTCCGTTAGAGATGTAGCAAGCGGAGATGATGCCACGGCCCCAGAAACACGGGAACCAACTGAGGGAGAGGATGATGAGGGTGAGGACGATGACGCTGTGGAGGGAGTGGAAAGAAGTTGTTTAGGTGGGGGAAAGAAAGGAGATGCTGCTCCACTTGTCCCACTAGGAATCGCAGGGGCTTTTGCCTTGTCCGCACCTTCTAGGGTAATCTCCTGCTGCATATGTTGCTGTTGCAGAAGCTGCATTTTCCTGGCCCTTCCAACAGAGTCTCCAGAACCTTGTGCCATCAAGGGTTTCAGTTTATTGAAGATGTTGCTGCCCTGTTTGGAAGTGCTGGAAGATCCAAGTGCTCCTGCAGTCTCTGGAATCGCCTTTGAGCTGCATATGGGCCACTGCTGCCCATTCTGGGACCGGGACTGAGACATATGCACTGACCCACTGGCCGACACAAATCCATTATGGTTTAGTGGATCTGGTACCGAGCTGTCGCCACCATCAAAGGGTTCAGGGTGAACACAGTTCTTCACAATCACGCTCACAATAGATTGGTCGCTCTGAGAATCCGTGGATGGGCTGGGCGATCTTAAGGCTGAACTTCCACCAACTGAAGCATCACCAGGCTTTATGAGCGATCCTCCGCCTGCTCCTTGATGCCCCTCCACCTCATCCGGGGCAGACTGGATAGCCTCTTTGGCATCAATGTCAGGAATGTCAAACGCTGCCAACAAGTCATCAAAGTCGGGGGTTTTCATGTCCCCCATGACAGGTCAGTGGACTCAATCCTAGAATACATACAAGTAACATGTAAGAAGAAAGTATGTAATAACAATTGCAAATTAAGGGATATTTCACCCAAAATGATGTACTTACCCTCATGTTTTTCCAAACCTGTATGACAAAAAAAGATATTTTATGAAATCTCTGTGTTTTTTGTTCATATAATGTAAGTCAATGGTCACCAAAACAGTTTGTTTACCAGCATCCTTCAAAATATCTTCTTTTTTTTAAATACAAGTTTGGAACAACATGAGAGAGAGTAAATGATGTGAACTATCTATCTACTTTGGGTAAACAATCCCTTTCAAGTTTATTTTATTTTCTATTTAAAAATGAAAATGAGACAGGACACATGGAAGGGCTCGTCCCATTTAGTGATTGATAATATCCTTAAATATTGTCTTTACAAATCATGGTGTGATTTAATTGAATTTTTTATGCAGGAAGTAATGTATTATGTATTTTTATTTAGTTTCACAAGCACAGTTTATTAACAACTCAAGTACTCTAGCTATCAGTTTTTAACCATAAAAAAGCTGCTTCGTGCTAAGGTACCTAACGTTAGGTGAAACTGAAAATGATTTTAGCCGCCTGTATCATGTCATTTCTCTTTCTTTTAGCAACAAAACATATACGCAGATGTATAACACAACACCAAATTATAACGAACGGCTTTTGTTAGCTTTGGCTAACCAAACAACCACGTAATGTCTCTGTATCAACTTAGCATTGGTGACTGAACGCCAATATGAAAAAGCAATCATTTTAACATATATAACGTAACATTATGATCCAGCATTCAATTTCTGCCTAACAACGGATAATTTAAAGGTAACAGAGCCTGCTTAGCACGCTGAAGCTGCTATGATATCAACACGAGAATACAAACAAGCCCTCTAATATGAAATAAGACACTGCATGAATACACAATCGCCAAATAAATAAATATATTGATACAGTAACAACTGGACACATGCTACAGAGATCATATATATATATATATATATATATATATATATATATATATATATATATATATATATATATATATATATATATATATATATGACAAATACAATGGTCTAATAATGGCTAAAACCTGCAGCTGACCTGGATAACGTTAACCACAAATGAGGACCGAAACTGAATCGCTAATCGCACGGTTAAAGGGCTTCTGTCACATGTTGTGCCTTAGATGTTGCTTTAGTATTGCTAGACTGATAAAGAAACAGCTGGTTTGTTGATAAGCATATATGCGAGGTGTATTTTTGGTTTTGTTCTGTGATGACGGCGGGGTCAGTGCTGCCCGTCGCGAGGGTCATTTAAGTGCAGGCCACTGCATGTGAACGGCAACATTTAAGTGTTTCAACTGTTTATAAATAACCTCACGTGGATGCCACATTATGCCTTTTTGATCATGCACTTTATGTACGTGTGTATTATTTTACAGATTGTGTGTATGCATGCACGGGGAGTTATTTTGTTTACCTGCTTATTATTATTTTATTTTATTTTTTTAGATTCCCGACTATCCTTGCTCCAGATGAAGCGCCTTAACTTCCCGTCATCGGTCGAGAACGGCCAGGTCTTGGCAGATAACGATAATAATAATGGACAGGAAAATTATTTTCCGTCTTCCTTGGTTATATTGTTACGTTTACATGCATAGGTCTGATGATATTTTATCATTATATTTTAAACCCAAGAAAAAAAACATGACCAATGTCATTGTATATTATGGATGCACCATTGTTGTTTATTTACGTCCTTCCAGGATCTCATGTTTCACTGTCTTTAGGTTGATTTGGTTTAGGCCTTGATTAGAAGGATTGCGGATTTATTACATCCCCCAAAGTACAGAATATTGTTTGTTTTAATATCGTATATGTATTGCAAAAAAATTCTGCACAGCTGCCATTTCATAAATCATCCACAAAAATACAGACAACTAAGATAAATCAATAATAAAATCAATAGATTGGGTACCAATATGAAAGTTAAACATCCACTATAATACATCACTGCCAAACTTCGAATCTGTGGGCTCCTGCATAGATAGACAGATATAAGTTCTTTTAGAACAAAATATAAATCTATATTGTATATCACCAGTTTCTTGTTATTTTAAGATGAGAAATATCTCAAAATAAATTGCCATATAATAAGACAATAGTTGTTATTGACAATCTCAGGACATTTTAAATGTAAATTTAAATTTTACATTTATTTTAATTCGTTTTTCGTTATTACAACTATGCAAAAGAAAAAGTAAATGTAATCCAATACCATATCTAAAATAAATCTAAATTTAGGGTATACGAAAAGATAAAGGGTTAAGCCTTTCATTCAGAATCAGCTCACTGAACCTTGCTTTGGGTCGCACAATAAAATGGAATTGTTCGCCTTTTAATCCTACAGGTTTTAACGTAATAATAATAATAATAATAATAATAATAATAATAATTATTATTATTATAATTATAATTCCTTACATTTATATATCACTCAAAGCGCTTTACATTGCCAAGGGGTATCTCCTCATCCACCACCAGTGGATGAACAATGCTCTTTGAATTGAACGCCATTAACATATAATGAACATAAGTGTAATCAATCATAATAATGAATCAAAAACTTTCCTAAAAAAAGCATAAAAGGAAAGTCTAAAAGGAAAACACAGAAAAGAAAACATGAAGTGTCCATGGGGACTTTTATTTGCGAAACGTAATAGTACGACGTTTTGGTGACGTCATCACATATTCTCCAATCAGAAAGCACTTGTGAAGATTCGAATGTTTATGGGCGGGCTTTCTTACTCGCTGAGAGGGAAGTTTAAGCCTGTCTATGGTTCAAGCGCTAAAAAAACGTAAACAGTTGTTGTTTTTGCAAATTGCATTCGGGAAAAAATAGTGTTTTACACTGAAACAAAAGTACTATTTGATGAAATAATCGCCACAATTATTACATTTACAAGAAAGAAGAAACAGTAAGTATCATGCATGATTGTACTAATCTAGAATAAAAGTTGAATTTCCTTGATTGCTCGTTAGCTAGAGTGGCTAACGTACGTTAACGTTAGCAAGGGAACAATCTGAAACCTGTATTAATACAATCCATCTGCATTTATTGAGAATTAAATCTGATATTTACCACTGTAACGTTAGTTTATTTACGTTTGAACAAATAACAATAATGACTTTACTTTACACAGACTATTTGAACAAATATATGTGACATATCAGTTATTTCATGTTTTTCCATCCAGAAACAACAACACGCTATGTCCCACAAGCAGATTTATTACTCAGACAAATATGACGACGACAAATTCGAGTACAGGTAACGTTAGGCAAATACTCAACCCATCTGTACAGTTTACAATGAATGTTTACAGTTTTTATCGTTTGGAGTCCCTGAGACCGCAGTGCTACATGTACAAATAACAATAATATTACGTTACTCAGTATTATGTTGTATCAAAAAAAAAAGAAGCCATGTTTTAATATAGTTCACGTTCAGTTTTCTTAAGTTTAGAAAAAGTAGAAACATGATACTTTAGTGTATTTTCTGAGCTGTTAAAATTACGTCATCTACAGATGTTTATAATGAGATTGTTATGTATGGTAGCGGAAACATAGACATACAAAATACATGACAGAGAGTTTTTTTTTGTTTTCTGTTCATTTTCAGGCATGTCATGCTCCCTAAGGACATTGCTAAAAAAGTTCCTAAGACGCATCTGATGTCAGAGACAGAATGGAGAAATCTGGGAGTTCAGCAGAGTCAAGGATGGGTACATTATATGATCCATCAGCCCGGTATGTGTGTGTTTGCAGGATGTCAAATCTCAACCCAAAGAGGTGGCATCTCTGCTGTTGTTGATGTACATGTTCATTTTTATTTTCTTTATAGAACCGCATATCTTGCTCTTCCGACGTCCACTGCCTCAGTCCCAGTGACTCCAGAACCACAAACTAATGGAATTCTGAAAACGGGACACAATCTGAAGATGTCCGAGTCTGTGAGATGCTGGGTGTACCCCAGATCAGTTGGTGTCAATATCATCTGTGCTGCTTTTGACTTCTGTTTATTGACAGATTATCATCACTGTGCTTGATCTCTGCCTTTAGAACTGTGCGCAATTTCCTACTGCATCTGTATATATTTTTATTCCTTATCAAGCTTGTGTTATAACGATTCTGTAAATGAGCTTCACTTGATGAATTTTTGCATTGATGAATTGACTCAAAAAGGTCTAGCAGCATTGGAAATTGTTTTGCAAACTACACTTACTTAATTTTTCACCCTTTAAAGTATTAATAATGCCATTTCTAACAGTATAACTGTCACCAGTACTAGTAAGCAACTGAACCTGTTTTCTCCAAAAATGTTTTAAAAAAGCCTCTCACAATAATATGTATAATACTATACTTATGTATAATAAAATGGTTTCCGTTCATCACTTTGGCTTCAACACCAGACCATGACTAGATAGAAAGCAAGAAGATTTACTACTTTGCATTTATCTCAATGCTAATGAATTTACATACATGAATGAGTGCTTTAAATTTACTTGACACATAGAAAGGCACAGCCATTGTAACATGTGCAAGGCTTCTCTTCCAGTTAATTTAAGTTGTACATAATTTTCATAATACCTAACCTATAATTTTTGCACATTCACAGGAAACTGCTGACTTCTCTGTTGCAAAATAAGGTGAATATACATCCAAGTACTAGTTCACAGCTCCATTGAGAGTGATTTTGTTTTAGATGTAAAAACAGACTCGTGCATTGTGATGGATGGAATGGTCAGTAATTGTGGGATTGCTTGTAATGTTCTTCATTTGTAAGTCAGATTGAAAAAGACATCTTCTAAGTGCAGGACCAGTGCAAGATTTGGAAGCCCCCTCTCCGAATAAAAAGCACTTGAAACAAATATGATTCCTAACCTTTTTATTTTTACAACATTTCATTAAACATTTATTTATAGAGTACCAGTCAAAAGTTTGGACACACTACTACTTTTTTATGTTTTTGAAAGAAGTTTCTTATGCTCATCAAGTCTGGATTTGTGTAATAAAAAATACAGGGGAAAAAACACTAATATCGTGAAATATTACAATTTAAGATAATGGATTTCTATTTTACGACACTTTAAAATATAATAAATTTCTGCGATGCAAAGCACATGTCATTACTCCAGTTTTCAGTGTCACATGACCATTCAGAAATCATTCTCATTTGTTGTTTTATTATTAACGTGACAAGCAGTTTGCTGCCTAATATTTATTTTAAACCTGATCCTTTTCCAGGACTTTTTGGTTTAAAAAAACAAAACGATATAAGTCTTTACAGCCACATTACAATAAATTTAACACATTACATTTTTTATAGATATTTTTGATCAAATAAATGCTAAAGGCTTAGCATGGGCAGGATTTCCCTTTCCTGTTTAATAAATACTAACTACAGATATAGTCATGTTATTAATATTAATAATATTATGTTATGTTTTGCAGTGTAACTATAAATATGCACTATATAAACTGAACGGGAAAACAATCATCTATTAGGAATGTAATTATTTACTGAACTCATGATTTGATTCATGATTTTTTTCTCTCAAAATGATATTTAAGATAAATTATTAATTAAATGTGTCCTTTTATAATTGATTGGGCAAAATGCTGTAAATTTATTTGTGACTAATAATATGCTAATATAGCTCTTGCATATTATTGCTCTTTTGTTGGTTTTGATTTCTATACCTAATTTGTAAGACGCTCTGGATAAACCATGTGCTCACTAACAAAATTTAAATAGAATGTAAATGTAAATAACAAGACTTAATTGAAATTTTAAAGCTATCCTCAAATAAAATAAATAACACAAATAAAATAAATCTATATTAAAAATTAGGTTTTGATCTGTAACTTCTGCATTTTAATCATGGCCCAAACAAAGATGCTGTGCATACATGTAACATGAGCAGTTTTTAATGTAATTTAGATTGTTTAATTTCGAAATTTTGAAGCAAAAACAGAAAGGCTTGACTGAAGTTTTGTTAAACTATACATAAAAAATGAGACGCAGAGTCACTCTCTGCCAGCAGGTGGCGCTTTAAGCGTTTCTTTGGTTTTTGCTGTAAACGAAGCAGCGCTGCAATTATGAACTTTAATATGCATTACACAGAGTCAAGAGGAAAATAACAAATACCATCTAAACTTTTCTAAAGACATACATTCAAATTATACATATAAACTCCTACACATTCACATACATATATACTCCTACCCCTAAATTAATCGCGATTTGTTTAGGATCTGAATCGATTGGAATCTTTACATACTTATCATTTACCTATAGGAATATGATGCCTACCACGGCATTTTAGGTCTATTCCGTATCATTCAGGATCTTTATCAGTTGCTCAGAAGCAAATTTCCCACTCTCCATCCCCAGCCCCGCTTCTTGTCACAGTCAAGACTGGTTTTCTGATATTCCTTGTTTCCTGAATCAGACTCCTTTTATCTTGAATAATGTTGTCACACTAAAATGTCGTTAAGAACATTAATTATATATGCTACATCATGTTCTGTTTGATGTTCTGCTCTCTCCTCTCATATTCATGAAGTTGCATGGATGGGCAGGGAGTTTTTACCCAGAACAGAACCATATCCCCACTCCAAACTTAAATCATTTGGTCCTGACAGAAATGTATTAAGGTTCTTGAAAATTAGACAGCTACGTTTTTAATGTACTTTCATGTTTCGCTATAAAACGGTTATAATAAAAAACAACAAATAAGCAGGCTATACAGTTTGTGTATCATGCAACCCTAGCTAATATAAAACCCAAAATTCAGAAATTTTATGAAAATGAATCTTCCACCACATAAAAATAAACACACTTAATATAAAATGTTTGCTGTAAAAATTGACTGAAAATGTGTTACACTTGTTCCACAGTTGTTACGCTTCTTTCGTGATTTGTGCCGTTTTTCTTGGGCTTCTTGTTGTTTGTTGAGCATCAGTCATACAGTTGGTCTAGAAGTCTCTCCAGCTGTTCAATCTCTCTGGAGACATCTAGAACAGATATGTAAAAAGATATCACATGAGGCAACAACTGAAATGACTTGACATTGTGAAAGGTTGTTTATTTGAACTTTTCTGTGGGGAAATTTTTACCCTTCCGTTTATTGTTGCTGGTTTTTGATTTTGAGCGTTCTATTGCTTCCTGTAGTCCGGTTTCAAGAGCACTCTTTATGTCCAGCTTTAGAAAGAAACAAGAAGATTCCATTTGACTTTAGTCATTGTACAGTTCGATATATTAGCGTCTTAATTAATGTGAGATCTGTACCTTCAAGTTATTCAACTTTTTTAGCACTTCCACTTTTGCTTCGTTGAACATGTCTTGTTTTATTTTATCGACTGTGGATATTAACAGTTCTTGCCTCATCTTCATGGATCCTATTCCTGTCACAGCTGCAGCTTCTAAAATAAACAACACTCAGTGTTCATTCATTTTCTTTCTCATTAAGACACTTCAGAACAAGGAAATCTATCAATTCCTGGATGTGTGTTTTGTGAATGAAATGTATTTTGTGACATGCTGAGTGGCTTTTGTTTCATGCAGGATATAATTTACTTAAAATAAATAACTGATTATCAATTGTAACTCTTAATGCTAGTTTACGCTGATAGCAAGAAGCCATTTGATTCAAAATGGTTATTTTGATTGATGAGTAGATGTCCATCTTCATGTCAACAATGTCTCTGTTGAGTGCTTCCTTCAGTTTGGTTTCCTTTCAAAAGGGAAAAAAACACCAAAACGTCAAAAATCAAGTCCCCTGCTTATTTCAGTCCTACATTAAAAGTTTGTTTGGTGTATTTCACTGCTTACTGGTTTATAAAAACAGCCTGCTTAATTAAAAGGAATGAGCATTCACATTTTCCACTGTGTGGTTTGACTCCGCTCTGCACGGCTTGCTTCACTTTGGCTGGGTTTGCTTTTCTACTGAAGTTTAGTACCGCTTCACAGTGGGTGGGATTATAGACTGATCATTATATTTGTGCCACGATACAGCCATTCATTTCTTCAAGTTGAATGCAAAGGTTGTGTGAACAAATGATACTGCAGTGGCTATTTCTGACGATTTAAATCTGGGTTTAGTGTCTCGTGTCATAAATCAAATCATGCTGGTCTTCTCTCTTACCAATCAGAGATCTGCAGTGTTTACATGTCACATTTTAGTATGGGTATATGGTTCACTTGGAATCTCAAGTGAGGTGGTGCTAAAAAAAGTACCGGGTACTTAGTTCTATAGTTAAACGCCCCCAAAAGCGAGCTGTACCAGGCAGTGGAAAAGCACCAACAGATTTCAACAGATGACAGACATTGAGGATCAGGGGCAGAGTGTGACCCATTAGTGTTCCCAAGAGGACAGCTGAACTCACCTCTATTTTGATGAAGTTTTGAATGTTATCTAGTATGTCACAGCTGGGGTAAGCAGAGTCACTCTGGATGATACTGAATTTATCAATCTGTTCCTGCACTGACTTCCCTGTTTTCCCAGTCACACTGCAGCCAAAAAAATAAATCAATAATCAATTTAGAGTTTATTTTATAACCATTGAACAGAATATAGTCTGTATATATATCTGATATCTGAGAATTACTGGAAGGAAATAACAATGGGAAAGAACACACAAAGTTTGCTTTATATTGCTAGTGTTTAACATATGCTGCTGTCATATGACAAATTAACAAAAAATCAGAAAGTACTTGGAAGGTGGGCAAATCATTTATCTTTCCTTTACAGAGTGTATGCACCAATTTAATTATAATAATTTGTAAACAAAATGGCAACAATATAATTATCAACAATGTTATTTAAAAGTACACATCTTTACTTGATCACGTTAATGCAGGAGTTTATTTATTTTATTGAATTTTATTCTAAACTCCACAAAGAGAGGCTAGAAAAGGAATGATAAAACAGAACTTACGGAAAAATTTGATAGAAATCCTCATCAATGTGTTTGTGCAAATACTTGGCCAAAGTTTTGTTCAGGTCTCGAACTACATCCCGATTTTTTGACCAATAGCATCCATAGTTTTTGCACAAAGCTCCAAGGATTTTATGGAAACCCCTTCCATCTTTATTCTGAGTAATGAAAACACACACACACACACACACACTGTTAAAAGGACAAGAAAACAGTGATTATGCAAGATAATTTGAATCACACTCACAGGTGCTATCATTGCCTTTGTGGAAGCAACACATAATTGCACAGATTCGTCCACTCCATTTGAGAGATGTTGCTCCAGAACATTAGAAATGTTGTCAAAATATTTGTCCAGTTCAATTAGTGACTTCCTTAGATTCTCCTCAAATTTTGTAAGGGTGTTGACTTTCATTTCAATCTAAAAGACATCCATACAACAGCAGTGAATTACAGAATAATACACAATGCCAGTATTCTGAAGATTCTAATTCTAGTAATTTGTAATTCTAACTCATACCATTTTCTTGTCTGGATCCAGCTGGCCACTTTGAATTAAGAGCAAAGTTCCCTTTACTTTATTGACATAATCTCTAGTCAGTTCTCTGTTAATGCTCTTGTTAAGATTCCTCAGATCATCTTGCAACTTTGGGATTTCTATAAATAAACACAAGGATGTGATTTGGACTTATTTTGTCAGTGTTTTTATTTTTGTTGACATGAATAAATAAAGTGGTACAATTAAAGTAGTAGAGAGAGGATAGTTTACCTGTTTCACTTGATTCCAGATTTAAACTGTGGTCAAAGAACGCATTGGAACTTACAGTGAAAACTTGAAACTGATTGTCAGTAATGAATATTTTCTAAAAAGAAAAGAAAGAACCCTCAATAGAGTTTTTAAAAAGGTAATGATAACAAAGAAAATTAGGAAAGAATGAATACCTTGATTTCAGAATCTTCAAACTTTTCTTTGACTATTGTCTTGGCCTGATCATTTCTATGAAGTATGCATGTTTTTCCCTTAAAAAAAATATTCAAAATTAAATAAACACACACATATGTATGTATGTATGTATGTATGTATGCATGAATATAGGTCTATTGTAAAATGTGATTCATGAGTTGATTTTATATTATACAGATTCTTCTTTTCATCTCAGTAAATTATAATAATCATTAAATTGCAGTTACAGTGATATTAGCTCTCACTGACATAAGTAACACCAACAGCAAAGACTTACTGGGAAAACTGACAGCTAAATTATATACTGGTCTATGAAAACAAAGGGGCCATACTACAGAAACACTGATAGTATTGTCCTTATACATTGCAAACCTTGTCTTCAGAGATTGTGTCTATTTTGAGATTTGCACATCTGAAAAAGAATAATAAAAAGTTGTGTTGCATGCTTTAGACTCAGAATTAGACCACTTCCCATCCCTTCATTTCCTATAATATTCACAATATACCTAATATAGGCTTCTGTATTGATATCATCAGTCTTTGTACAGATGAAGTTGATCTTTTTGCATTTTCCTCCCGGTCCCAGTTCTTCAATGCAGTGCTTTAATATCCCCCAGGGATCTCTGTCAGTGGTGGCTCGTTTGATATCACTTACAATCCACACAGAAGAGCACTCCCTCAGTTTCTACAGGATGTAAAATAGGGTGTTAAGAGCAGGGCCAGTTCTAGACATTTGGAAGCCCTAGGCAAAATTCTTGTTGGAGTCCCCTACCCCCAATAACAAACATTGCTAACCTTTTTATTTATACTTTTAATTCTAAATATTGTATTTTTTTAAAAACAGTACCAGACAAAAGACTGGATACATTACAAAGCTGAATTTTCATCAGTCATTACTCCAGTCTTCATTGTCACATGACCATTCAGAAATTATTCTAATATGATTTATTATCAATTTTTGCTGCTTAATATTAATTTTATAACCAGTGATACTTCTTTCATGATTTTCTTAATAATAAAAAGTTGTTTAAAAATCTAATAAATACAATTGTCCAATAAACGAAAAAAATAAAAAAATAAAAATATATATATATATATGCAAGTCTTTACTATCACTTTTTATAATTTTAATGCATCATTGCATAGTATTACTGTTTTTATTTCCCTGTATTTTTATCAAATAAATGCAGTCTTGCTGAGCATAAGAGAATTCTTTCAAATATTAAAAATAGCAATGTGTCCAAAACTTAAACAGGTAGCCTAATGTATATAGTAATCAAACATAATCATAATCAAACTTTATCTAAGGTAATCTCTTTTTGTTTGTTGGGGATGTTATTATATACATAATATTATTATTTTGTTCAGCAATTTATTCACAGTTCCTAAATACCACTTCAGTAAATGAAAATCCTGCTATGATTACCCTACGCTTAAAGCATAAATTTGATTTAAACAATAGGTATTCATAACATTCATATGCATTTCACAGGGACATGAAACCTGCAGTTACAGAATAAAATTGACTACAATTTAAATCTATAACATTAACCTATTTTATCTCTCACTTCTGCCTTTTTTTCCCCTCGCAAATGCAAACGTATATATCCTAGTTTATAACTATTTTATAGTTTATAACTAAATTTAACTTAACAGTTGCGAGTAGGTCAATTGTGAGGGAAACAAGCAAGAAGTGTGGGATTATAAACTCATGATTCAGAGCCGAGGGAAAATTAGAGAATGACTAGATATAATTTAGGAATTGCAAAAAAAAAAAAAGAGCAAAAATATGAAATATAAAAGATTCCCTTTTTTAAAAATTATTTTATTCCATGGCTTACTTGGACTGCTACTGCTACTAAAACTGTAATTTTCTGCCACACGCTAAAACAATACACTACGAACTTTCCTCCATCTCTTCCATTCTGCTTTTCACTTCCTGCCCTCCATCTGAATTTTGCACATTATTAGAATCATGTGATTGCAAATTACATGAGCTATTAAAAAGCTATTACTGCTCTGCTATAGATATCGCCGGCCCTGGTTAGTAGACATAGTTATGTTTCACAGAGGCACAATAGATTTGATGTGTGCTTCTACAATATATATGGTAAAATGTTTCTTTGTAAAGAGTGTAGAAATATATTTACAGATTTCCACAGGTCATCTCTAATCTTGTTGCAGTCTCCAGTCCCAGGAAGATCAAGAAGCACAATGTGTTCCAGGAGTTCACGACAGTCTGGTATCATGATCGTCACACTTTTCACAAGCGGCCAGTACCAGTCACCAGGACGTAACTCACTGTGTTGTATGTAACTGGCAACATCGTTGGTAAATTCAGAAAGCTGTTGAGATAATACATAGCTTTAACTTAGATGAAAAGCATATTAATAATGTATGTTAAATATTAAACTGTCTCTTAAAACTTACATTACTGTTTGAGATTATTTTCTTACTGATAGACAAAAAAGTTTTAATCTCAGCAAATTTTTTATTATTCTTGAGCTCTTCTAACGTTTTCTTGTTTGCATCAACTCCGTACAGTGCTTTGATCTTTTCTTTAGCAATTTCAAACAAGTCCTCATTCCTGTCCTCACTGTCATCTTTTATATTTATGAAAAGATCTTTGAGCTCATTCTCCCATTCCTGCAGAGGTACACAACACACAGTATAGAGAAAAATTAGGCTTTGTTCCATTCCCAACAGCAGTGATCCTCAAATCTGGCTCGCGAGATCCACTTTCCTGGAGAGTATTGCTCTAACGCTAATCAAACAGACTAATCAATTTCTTCAGGATCATTAGAAAATCATAGGTAGGTTTGTTTGGTTAGGGTTGGAGCTAAACTCTGCAGGAAAGTGGATCTCACGAGCCAGATTTGAGGATCACTGCTCTACAGTCTTATTAATTTACATATTTATAAAGAGCTCTATTTAAAGGCTTGGTAGGATAAATGAGGAAACCTCTTGAGAAAAGAGTTCGATCTCTGCTTTGTAGTTGGAGTCATTCAGATTGGCTTCCACCTGAGTAACAACAGCTGTACAGGCACCAAAACAACCAGACGGTAAGAGATTCTTTTTCCCCAAGACTGCACTTAAAAGGGAACTCTTTCCTTCTCCTGATTTTCCAAAAATCCCTATGGTTGCCTTCTTCCTGCTGCCTATATTGATTTGATCGGAGTTTTTAGCGACTCTTTTCAGAATTTGTCTAGCATTCTCCATGATCATATCTGTGAACAGCAAAGAAGAGAATTACACAGGCATGTTCTATGCTTGAGATACTGGAATATGATATATGAAAAATGATTTAAAAAATGGGTGGATGCGACATTCCAAATCCAAGTTGCCCAAAGGTCTGTATAGTAAGTTCAATTAAAAGAATTGAATAGCAGATAATAAATATCCATGAAAAATCATCAATACACAAGATACAAGACAGTCCCAAAAGGGTAACTACAGCAACAATACCTGATCACTCATCCCTGATCAAAGACTAATGAAAAAAAAAACTTTTTAACTGCTTCTTAAATTCATTAAAGGAACCTCTTTTTTTTTTTTTTTTAAATAGGTCAATTTTCGAACAACCCTAGAGCTAAACAGTTGAGTTTTACTGTTCTTGAATCTCCGGGTCTGGCGGTAGCACTTATAGCTTAGCTTAGCATAGATCACTGAATCTGATTGGAACATTTGCATCTCGCTCAAAAATGACCAAAGAGTTTTTATATTTTTCCTATTTAAAACTTGACTCTTCTGTAGTTACATCGTATAATAAGACCAACATAAAATGTAAAGTTAAAGAACCCATGATGTGGATTATTTTCTTTTTTAAATGCTTTTTTAATGTTTCCTGAGGTGTTCTTATAATGTTAGTATGATTTTTACATTTAAAATGTAAAAATAAAAGGCATTTTTATATCCTGATTTTAGTCCTCTGGCTTGAAGGCTCTGTTTGAAGGGGCGTGTCTGCTGTGAGACTCAACTGTTGTGATTGGCTGACATCTTTGCATTGGAAATGCTTGAGAACCCCTCTCAAATACTTTTACTATGTTTTTTTTTTTTTACTATTACAGCAGTCGAGATTAATGAATCATGTAAGTGTTGATTATAGCATTATTTTTTTTATCTTTTCTCATCACATGAAAGGCTGCAGTGATGAGCATTGAGTAGACAGAGTCTGTTTATCGCGTGAATGCAGTGATCTCGTCATTGCAACGCATTTTCTCTCACAAAATGCTTTCACCACAACTCATCGGCCTCATCCAGGATGGTGATGAGTCTGCTTACAGAAAAGAGGTTGAGCAGCTGGCTGTCTGGTGCAGTCTTAACAACCTGGAGCTGAACACGCTCAAAACAGAGGAGATGATCGTGGACTTTAGGAGAAACCCACCTGCACTTTCCCCACTCACCATCATGAACAGCACTGTGACTGCAGTGGAGTCATTCAGATTCCTGGGAACCACTATCTCTCAGGACCTGAAGTGGGACAATCACATTGACTCCATTGTTAAAAAGGCCCAGCAAAGGTTGTATTTCCTTCGCCAGCTTTAACCTGCCACAGGAGCTGCTAAAACAGTTCTACTCGGCCGTCATTGAGTCTGTCCTCTGTACTTCAATAACTGTCTGGTTTGGTTCAGCAACAAAATCAGACATCAGAAGACTACAGAGAACTGTTCGGACAGCTGAAAGGATTACTGGTGCTCCCCTGCCCACCCTTCAAGAACTGTATACATCCATAGTGGGGAAAAGGGCTCAGAAAATCACTCTGGATCCCTCACATCCAAGTCACCCCATCTTTGAACTTTTGCCATCTGGCCGGCAAAACAGCAAGGCACAAGAACAGTTTCTTCCCCCAGGCAATCTACCTCATGAACAGTTAAATGTTCTCTACTTGCTTATAAACGTGCAATATCCTTATATTTATTTGTTAACCCTCCATCCTAGAACATTCCTGCATCTCACTAAATCCTATTCCATTATCATTTATAGCACAATTGTTTATACACTTATTTATTTGGCAATTTGTACATCTCTCTTTTTTTTTTTTTTTTTTTTTTTTTTTGTGTGTTGTTGTCTCTGTGTACTGGAAGCTTATGTCACTAAAACACATTTCTTGTATGCGTAAGCATACTTGGCAATAAAGCTCTTTCTGATTGTGATTGTGATTCTGATTCTAATAGCAAACACAATAATAACATGAATACAGTAAGAGCTTCGTTGTACAGAATAACAGCATCATTCATTATAACGGCAGTTTGGGCAAGTGTGCAGATATACGGAAGTGTGATTGACAGCTCCGAACAATATAAAGGGAGCTTCTTTAATCACTCTCAGTAGTTTAATCAAAATTTAAATAACAGATTTGTTTCCTGCTATGCTAATAAGAGAAACCACGTGAAGTTGATCGTTTAGTCACTGGCTTGTTCACTGATGCATAAATAATATTAAATTATTTAGAAAGAAATTCTGTGTGAACTTGAATAATTAGCTACACATCAGAAATCACTGATCACAGGTCAGGCATTAAGGGGGGTTGAAATGCTCGTTTTCACTCAATATCCTGTTAATCTTGAGTACCTATAGAGTAGTACTGCATCCTTCATAACTCCAAAAAGTCTTTAGTTTTATTATATTCATAAGAGAAAAATAGTCTGTACCGATTTTTCCCGGAAAAACACGACCGGCTGGAGGCGTGACGTGTGGGCGGAGCTAAAGAATCACGAGCGCCAGTAGGCTTTTGCGTTGAGAGTGTTTGGAAGCTGTGACTTTACCGTGAGGACAAAACCAACCAAAACAAACCATGGCTAACAGTCAGATTCAGCGTATATTTATGATCCAGAATCAGATCCAGAGGCTGAAATTTAACAAGAGCAGCATCAGCAACAACGTCTCTATGTGGTATGTACTGAAACTGTATATATTTGCTTAGCGGTTTTGGAAAATGAATAAGTTCCACTTTGTCGTCTTTTTTTTTTTTTTTTTTTTTTTAAGCTGTACATGTGGAAAGTGCAGTTTGATGACAACATCGCATGTTGTTTACTTGATGTGCTTACGCGCTGATAGCTAAGTTAACAACACAGAGATATTTGAATCAGTTTTACTCTCCGCATGCGGTTCCAACACACGATCTTTTTAGTTGGGACTGAATTATCCTTAAGAAATAAACGATGTGCAAATCCGGCGTCAAACTGGACCTTTTTTGTAAAACAAGCATCTTCGAAATGCAGGGAACAAACACAAACACTTGAACAACTCCGTTGATGCTCTGTAAAAATAAACTCCATCCACTGGTCCCTTAATGCTGTTTTTTTTGGTAATCTGTGCAGGGTTGTCTTGCCCTTTTGTGACATTTCGCGACGCTCTCGCTCTGATCAGTGAACGTCTGTTGTGCTATCAGTGCTCTGCTATACGGGAGCACGCGCTCTTCCGGCAGACGTGCCCTTAGGACCCATATAAGGAAATTTTGCTCCATCTAACGTCACACAGAGCCATACTCGAAAAAAACTTTCCGAAACTTGTGACAAACCGGAAGGAGTATTTTTGGAACAGAAATACTCCTTCAAACGTACAACTTAATTTTTGAAACTTTGTCCATGTTTAGCATGGGAATCCAACTCTTTAACAGTGTAAAAAACTCAGTATGCATGAAATAGCATTTCACCCCCCCTTTAATGAACACTGTTACTCACTGTTTGAGGCGATGCTGTTGAATCCATATGGTAAAAATCTGTTGGTAAAGCCTGTGTTGACATTGCAAATTTGCAACTGAATTAAATGTAAATGTTTGGGTGAGCAAAGTAGAGAAAGGTGAGGTAACCTTTCCCCTTATGATGAAATAAGAGGAAGATTCCAGATCGGCCTGTCTGAGCTCACGAGTTTCTCAAAGGCAGAGCAGCACACCCATATCAGCCTAGAAAATCACAACTTTTCATTTTCCATTGTTTTTAGTACACAATGTAACTACAGAACAATCAAATAGGAAAAAATATAAAAACTCTTTGGTAATTTTTGAGCAAGATGCTAATGGTCCAATCAGATCCAATTATCTATGCTAAGCTAAGCTAAAAGTGCTACCGCCAGACCCAGAGAACGGCTGAATGGATTCAAGAACAGTAAAACTCAACTGTTTAACTCTAGGGGAGTAGGAAAATTAGCCTATTTTCAAAAAAGTGGAGTGTTCCTTTAAGAGATGATAATTATTGCATAGCCACTGGCAAATTGTTCCAAAGCATAAGAATTTAGAGGTGGACATGAATTAGATTTTACTTGCCTGTTGTCAGTGGTGGCTCTATATTCATGTCAGATGATTCGTGATCTCGTTTTCTTTTAATACCTATCAGAGAATGAATTACCATTCAGTATTTGTTCTTAATCATAGAGAGTACAATGATTTTTATTTTCACTTTCATCTTTATACCTTGGCTAACCATTGTAGGGTCAATGGAAAGTCCTGGAGGGGAAAGAACATATTGAAGTTGATCATGTTTTTTCTTACTTGTTCTAGATTGTGATGGGACAGGAAGCAGTGGAGGTGTATTCTTCTTCATCCCATGATATGCTTCCATCTCTTCTTTTGGGGCTCCACAAATGGCTGATCTATAAAACAGTAAAAAGTAAAAAAAAAAATATATATATATACCGGTGTATATATATAAATTAAAGCACAAATTAAACAATGTAGGCTACAGCTTCACTAATTATGGTCCCCATACATATGTACAGAGCTACTGTCGCAAATCAGTAGATATGGTATTTCCTTATGTACATTATGATGAGTAACAAGTCAAGTCACCTTTATTTCTGTAGCAGAATATTGTGTTTAAGCAGAACCAGTTATGTACACAGTTTGTCTCATAATGCTACTTCTACAACTGGGAACATTGGGGAAAAATTTTCTGCTCCAGTTCATCATTTTTTTCTCCTGAACAAAACACAAGGACTGCAAGTCACTATGGAATGACTGTATTTCCTAACCTGCATTTGTTTAAAGCATAGGCTTTTATGTATATGGGAAAGGTCTGAATTTAGCAAAGATTTTAACCAGTGTGCTCAGACTCCTTTCTCTGTCCAAATGTCATATCCTTTTTCATTCTCCTCACCTTAAATCAACATCCATTGATTCATTTTCATCACATTCAGTCCCAGCATCCCTTTCATCTAATTGAGTGCAAATTTCTGCTGATTTTTCTTCGTTCTTCTGAAATGTATCTATGTACCAGTCATTAGAGTCTTCATCCTTAAAATCGTTTCCTGAGCAGTTTAATTGAAGCAGTTCACCATTTCCTCTGGATAATATCTCCATTTCATATACATCACTAACACTGTTCTTCACAGTAGCTTTGACGTTATCTAGGTCCTCAGGTTGAAAGCAAACTATCACACTTTGTTTGAAAATAAAAATCCCAAAGTTTTCTAAATTGTCAAATAACTGTGAGGCATAGCTTTTCAGAGCAAGTGTAATGAGTCCTGGGGTCAAAGGGCAACTCTGATGCAGCACTTTGTATTTCTCCACTGAAAAATCTTCTTCTGCATCATTGAGGAGGTTTTCTATTATGAGAAGATCCTGGCTCAGAGTCGGGTTTGAATTTTTGTGCTGTTCCAGCTCATCCTTAATATGACTTAAACTTATTAAAGCATAATGTGTTTTGGGAGTGATCATGAGAGTAGCCGAATCTTTTGGTATTTGCCCTTTTGGAAGAGACTCCATGACATCTTCAAGACGTTTTGCCAGAATAGTTGCAATGATAAGGAAGTCCACGTTAAAGAAGTGTTGACTATCATCATGTTGACTTTTCACAGTTTCATTAAAGAGTTTCTCAGAGCAGTTAAACACACCTCTGTGGATTCTGTCATAGATCATCTTTATGAATGGAATTAAATCCTGCATGTTGTCTTTGTAGAAGGAAACTGGGATGCCGTCTGGTCTCGGTGTGTCTGACACTTGAAGAGAATTAACAGCTGACACAATATCAACCTCACTGACTGCATGTGGGCTTTCTTCACCCAGTAATGAACTTGTCTCACATGTCAGATCCTTTTTTAAATTCCGCCATTGGGAGACTGATTGTGTCTGGCAAACTTTATGAAAAGGTATTGCAGAAATGTTTGCCTCTAGAAACACAGGCTGGTGGTCTTTGTTTTCATTCATTTCTAAATCTCTTATATCACAACTTTTTACACGCCACATACATTCTTCTGGAATGAAGAAGTAATCCAGTCTGGACACAGGGGAGTCTCTTATGTAGTACGTATAATCCTGCTTCATGGGGTTTTTTCTTCTCCAGATATCAACCAGCTGAAGAGATTTCATGAACTTCTCCACAAATAAAAGCAATTTACTATGAGTACTCTTTGTAATCTTGTTCCATTTTTTGTCAATGAACCTATTCAGAGCTGTGTTGAAATCTCCACCGATCACCAGCAGTCCTGTGGTCATTGACTGCAGGTACCTTGAAAGTTTATCAAGGGTTTTTGTGTCTGTGTGATGGTTGTAAACACTAACCAGAGTGTATGGCTGACCTTTCAGTTTGCATTTCAGCACAACATAGGCTCCACAGTTATCCTTTTCATCGCTTATGTGTTCAAAATCTAGGCTTTTCCTCACTAGTATGGCTGTTCCCTTGCTGGAGGAGGTGTACTTTGTGTAGAAAATATGCCACTCATCTTTATAGAGTTCTATAATATCTCCTACTCCAATGTGTGTCTCTTGTAAAAAAACAACGTCAGCATTTTGTAGTTCTTGAAATTTCTGATCTCTTTGTCTTCTAAGTCCATTAACATTCCAAGTGATGAAGTTTATGGTCTGTGAAGCCATTGACAGATCTGCTCTTACAGACCAAAGGTCCTCAGCTTAGTAAGTTCCCTGTCAAAACAAAAAGTAACATAGGATAGAAACTTTTTGTTTTTCATTCTCAATTTCAACTGCATCCAAGGTTTACATTTTATAAATTCATCCATTTCTTGGGAATTAAACTCAAAACCTTGTTCCAAATACCATGGTGGTTGGCACTTGCACTCTATAAAGCTTCATGTTTGTACAGCATCTGTTCTATTTTTCTATAAATAGTTGATAAAATGTTCTTGTACTCTTTTAAATGAAAGCTCTCTCATAAACCCCTCACACAAGTGCTTGTCAATGCGGACGTCTGTTGTTTTTGTCTATTTTGATGTTGTTTTCTCTCTTAGTTTCATTTTCTACTGTGAAACAACAGCATGGACAAGTGTTGCCACATGTAGAACAATAGATTAGTGCAAAAGCAACTTAATGTTTCAAAGTATGTTTGTTTTGGTTAATTTTCCTGACCGAAAATTGTTAACCAATCATTAAACATGAACAAAATTATAATATTAAATCTACTATAAACTAACTTAGAATGGATATAGTGTGTGTGACACATTATGCATACAGTGTACTACACCCAGTGGACCATTTTGTACCCATAAAAACAAAGTATACTGGCCTTAAAAGTTAACCCTCTTGAGTTTACTCGACATGATGCGGCACAGAATAAAACGGCCGATTTTGTCAAATATTTCATGCGACCTCCCCTGCACCAGATAGCAGACATGTAATACTTCATCTCTGACTCAAAAAAACGCCATGCTCCTGTGATGTATCTCTTCAAAGAAGACACAAGAGACGTAATGTCTGTCTTTAGACCACAGCTTTCTCTATTTTTTTAGACTGCGCAGAGCGCGCCCCCGAACATTACCCAACATTCCCAGCACACAGCTACGGAATCTCTATAGTCTCAAAATGTTAACTTGGAATACATCACATTACCCCCCTTTGAAACAACAAACATTCAGATTCACCTGAACCCTTGCATGGCACAAAACATTATCGGCATAACCAACAACATAACAGTTACTTTCTTCTTTCCAAAAACAACGTCAGAACATCAGAAAAACATCATCCCGTAGTGCTATTGCAATGGGTGTATGTCTAATGAATTACAGATCCAAACGTTTTGGTGGCTTTCTACTTCTGGATGAGCGGCGTGGACTCTGAGCCACCCCTGTAACCCCTCCACAGTCCTCTTGAGAAGGCTCAGGGACTGCTTGTTTTTCCCCCTCGGGAGCTCGGGTTTGGATCGGAGTGTCAGTCCCTGAACAGTCAGTCTCTTTAACCAGCTCATCCTCCACAACCCGGGGTCTCAATTGGTCACCATGTCTCCTGAAAGTGACATCTGAGTCTCATCCCTGAACTTTGTAAGACACTGGCCCGGTTTGTTTTACTATCACACCTGGAATCCATTTGTTCCCTCCTCCTGTGGTGTTACGGAGATACACTGCGTCCTTTGCAGAAAAAGACCTCTCCACAGCACATTGGTCATGATAGTACTTTTGCAGGTATTGCTTCCTGCGAACAGCAACAGTGACATCTGGATGAATAAAGTCCAGGCGAGTGCGCACATGCCTATTAAGAAAAAGATCTGCTGGCGATTGGCCTGTAGTGCAGTTTGGAGTGGTGCGATACTGCATTAAGAAAAGAGAGATCTTATCTTCCAAGTCCATTGTCAAGTGTGCAAGTTTCTTCATTCCGCTTTTAAATGTCTGCACATACCTTTCTGCTAGGCCGTTGGTAGCCGGATGACCTGGTGCACTCGTTGTATGAAGAATGTCATTTAGCTGCATGAAGTTTTTGAACTCCTCAGATGTAAATTGTGTTCCATTGTCAGTGACAATTTGCTCTGGAAGTCTGTATGCCGCAAACAACCTCTTCAGTCTTGCGATGGTAGTTTGTGAGGTGATATTAGACATTCTATACACCTCCAGCCACTTCGAGTATGTGTCCACAAGTATCATAAATGTGTGTCCTAGAAAAGGACCAGCAAAGTCTATGTGTATTCTTTTCCAGCTTTGACCAGGAAATTCCCAAGGTTGTAACGGAACCTGTCGTGGAGCCTTTTGTTCCATCTGGCATGGCTCACAAGCTCTGCTAACCCGCTCCAGATCTGCATCCACTTTAGGCCACCACACATATTTGCGGGCAAGAGTTTTCATCTTTACGATCCCTTGATGACCGACATGCAGTTCTTTCAGTACAGTTTCTCTCAGTTTATCAGGTATTATCACCCTTGTGCCCCAGAGCACGCATCCTCTCTCTGCAGACAATTCATATCTGCGTGAGTGGTAAGCTTTCAAACTTTCATCCACATCCAATGGCCATCCCTCCAAAACATACTATGTTCATTACCGTGTTTCTCTGAGGGACAGTATTCAATGTAGTAGTCATAAGCTGAGAGGATGATTGCCCATCTTTGAATCCTGGCCGCTGCCATGGTGGGTAGACTTTTATGCTCTCCAAACAAAGTCAGCAAAGGTTTATGGTCAGTCACCATCTTGAATTTCCTTCCCCACAAATATTGGTGAAATTTTTTTACTCCAAAAATGAGCGCCAACCCCTCTTTCTCGATTTGTGAATACTTTTTCTCCGCAGGGGACAGAGTTCGTGAGGCATAAGCTACAGGACGTTCCTCTCCAGTGGGCATGGTGTGTTGCAAAACAGCTCCAATTCCATATGCTGAAGGATCGCAAGCCAAGGTGAGTGGTAGACTTGGATCATAATGCACCAGAATCCTGTCGTTGGTTAACAAGTCTTTACATTTCCCAAAAGCTCTTTGCTCTTTGCTCTCCATACTCAATGCGATCTCAAACGCACGTGCGAACGTCAGATTAGATTCAGACAACAGTCGCCGTTGGCAGGCTTCGTTGCGGATTCCACTTACGAAACGGTCACGCGATGCCTCGTCTAGTGTTGCTCCGAACTCACAACTCACAGCGCACTGTTTCAGCTCTGCTGCATATTCCATCACCATCTCATCAGCTCTTTGATTGCAATGATTAAAACGGAATCTTTCAGCAATCAGCAACGGCTTTGGCTCAAAATGATTCTTTAAAGTGTCCACAATGTCTTTGTAAGACTTATCCTTTGGCTTCTCTGGTTGCACCAAGTTCCTCAGTAAACTGTAGGTAGTTGCTCCCATCACACTCAACAGCGTCGCAACCTGTTTCCCTTCGCTTATGTCGTTCGCCTTGAAGAACTGTTCAAGCCGTTCAATATAAGCCGACCAAGACTCTGCTTTCGGAAACAAACTCGCTAATATTTCCAATAAGCGCCATAATGTGAACAAGACTTTATCCTCGTCGCCAATTTTCTGTGATGTATCTCTTCAAAAAAGACACAAGAGACGGAATGTCTGTCTTTAGACCACAGCTTTACTCTGTCTATTTTTTTAGACTGCGCAGAGCGCGCCCCCGAACATTACCCAACATTCCCAGCACACAGCTACGGAATCTCTATAGTCTCAAAATGTAAACTTGGAATATATCACAGCTCCTATACAAAATCTTCGAGCTAGATCGCATTGAATCAGTGCGAAAAAAAAAGCTAGTGTGAGAGTGAGCCATTTTATCTGGCCAATATTGTCAACGTCAGCAAGTATTGGCATTAGATTATTATTATTATCATTATTATTATTATCTAATGGCATCAATAAAGCTTCAATAAAGCCGCATTGAGGTGTTGGGACTTCTATTCGCGGACACTGATTCTGAAGGGGAATATCTGCATTCAGAAGATGACGGTGATACTGAAAGTGAAAGTATAGCCCTACACCAAGCGCAAATGGTGAATCCTTTGCCCAATGTAAATGGTCCTTTGCCAAATGTCAGAGGTGTGAACAATGTTTGCAGGGGTCGTAGTGTTCATCGCGAAATTAGCAGGCGTGTTATTGTTGCGGGGACGAGGCGGGAGATTTTTTACCGCGTTAGACACGTATATTTGTCTTCTGACCGCACCTCTCCGCGATCGTGGTGACAGTATTCTAGTGGAGAGTTTGTCTAATGCCACTGGATATGTTAGACGAGGTCGAAGTATTCATAGGACAGTTAGGAGGCAAGGTGGGGAGTTGCAATGATACTGACAGTAGTCCGAGCTGTGCACACTCTGCGTGTGCGCAAGGCTGATCTGGCCGCGCTGCTCGTAGCAGAAGCAGAGGCTTTTGAACTAAACAGGTCTTGTGTACTCGTGTTTGTGTGTCATATGAATAATATATATGTGCCCCATACATGGAATCTGAGTGCCTGCTGTATGTAGTAAATTGAAAATCCCAACCGCTACATGCATTCGGTTTGTTTCTACCATTTATTAGTAATGATTTACACAGTTTGTTTACTACTTACTATTTACCTGAGCATTCAGTATTGTGCAATATAGCACACAGAAGGTGAGGGACATTTTTTGGGAGAAAGAAGTGCTGCATTTTATTATTTAAACACGTGACTTTTCATGAAAATTCTATAATTCAAGATGGCCACCCCCATATGACGTCATAATATGCAAATTAGATGGGAAAATGTAATCCCTACATAAACATTGGGTCATCCTTAATATTTTTATAATTGACAGAAAGTCTCTATCTTTTATAAATTTTAAGATATAGCGTTTTAAAATTAAGATGTCAAAATCGAAAGCGTTGGGAATAAACCTAAAGGGTTAAGTGGCCTAAAGGGTTAAGTGGTGTTGCTGTCGGCTGGCTTACATCACTTCAGAATACCTACTGCATATGAGTTTTTTTTTTTCTATTTATATATATATATATATATATATATATATATATATATATATATATATATATATATATAATAATAATTAATATCACACAAGCAAGACTTCTGTTTCCCATTTTTAGCATGTGTGCGCAATATACAAAAGTTGGTCGCCATGATTTTGCCAAGTAAGACATGTTCCTGGATCAACATTTGATGATGACCCTTGGATCAACATTATTGTTAAAAAATATAGACTTAGCCCAATCCCTACCTCTAAACCAAACCCTACCCATAATTTATTCTTAAAATCAGTGGGAAATGATAGCTGATTAACAAGGGTGAAGCACCTCAGGTTGATTCTAAGCCTAAAACAGATATTTCCTGAAAAGTTATATCTCAATTCTGATTGGTTGATTGTAATGTTGTTCCAGGATCAACAAGGATCAAACAAGAAGTTAACTGAGTGAGTAACATTTTTGTCACAATTTGCCTTCTCTTTGTTTTGTAAATGAAATAGCTCCAAACAAAGCAACAGCAGAACATTTATGTGTCTCAGAACAACACTACGGTGTTTCCTTCCTGAATTAACATGTTTTTGAACGAAATGAGTAAGCAAAAGATTTAATGATACTTCCATAAAAACAGTGACTGCGTTTGAAACCGTATAGCCTACTCAATGGTAGGCCTATTTCGTTTCAATAAGCAGCCTACTTACTTAAGGAGTGCTAAAAGAATACACACTCAATAGCCTGATCGCATTAAGTATAAATGCGATCCGGACGTCATCTACCATGTTTACATTAGGTGTGTTCAATTTCATTTAGTGCAGTGCAGACTGATTGGCAGAGGTGGGTAGTAACGAGTTACATTTACTTTGTTACATTTACTTGAGTAATTTTTTGGGGTAACTAATACTGTTGGAGTATATTTAAAGATGGGTACTTACTCTTACTTGAGTAAATTTTTGGAGGGAAATCAGTACTTTTACTTCGTTACTGTGTGTGACGCTCTTCTCGTTACTTTATCTTAATGCAATAAATGTTATAAATGCTTCAGTTTATTCCAAACACGCCGTCTACTTTTCTCTGGACAATGAGAAGTGAGCGATGCTCATTCGCAAATGATTCATTCGCAAATGATTCATTCGCAAATGATTCATTCGCAAATGATTCATTCTTTTGAGTCAATTCTGTTCAAAGGCTTGATCAAACCAATTGACAAACGAGTGAATTGGTTCATGAATCAGTTTGAATGAGTCATTCAGTTCCCTGCCGCACGCGCTGAGCGTCTGAAGCGGTTCACTCAGAGTTGTAACGTTTAACATCAGCAGCGTTGAAAACGTGGCTATGGAACTACACTGAATTGAAAGAAAATCTGCAAAGGCTATTATTTGCTAGCGATGAAGATTTTTATTAGATGAACACCGCGTGTGCTGTCTACTGTTCAACAGGTAATAACGTGGGCTACATTCGATTACAGTATAGGACACCATACTGTGACATTAGTTTGTTGTACGTGTGACTTATAACCAGTGGTGGACAGTAACGGAGTAGCTTTACTTCGTTACTGTACTTAAGTACATTTTTCAAGTATCTGTACTTTACTGGAGTAGTTTTTATTTTGAGTGACTTTTACTTTTACTTCACTACATTCCAAACCATAAAATCGTACTTTTTACTTCACTACATTTCATAAAACATATCGTTACTCCCTATAATATATCACGTGCTCCGACACGCAGAAGCGGTGTCTGATTCATCATGAACGAACTGAGTCTTTTCAAAATAAACTTTTAAATCGGATCGTGAATCGCACCAAATGATTCGTTTAGGAGTTAGAATGAATCGATTGCAGCAGCTGTTCTGGAGTCGACCACTCACTGATTCAAATGAACCGTTTAGTGCGAGTCTCCAGAAGTAAGAACCGGGAGATCTTGTGAGCGCGCGTGCGTCTGATGTTGCTAAAAGTAAGTTATTAATGTCGAAATTTAGGATTAATTATTGTAACTGAAAATCATATTTAGGTCAAAATTGTCAGTTGTTTGGGAACTAAATCCGCTGTAAAAAGTGATCTGTTTAAGCCCACTGAAATGCTCGAGTGCAGACGCATCAATTTTACGTAAAAAAAAAAAAAAAAAATACTTTAAATAACACAGATTAAATACAATAACTTATGCACGTTCAAATTCCCCGCTGCCCTAATGTTAAACAGTTTTATTAAAATGTCCTATGTGACGTCTGTTTTTATATTGTTTATCAACAGTAACGTTATACATATTGTTTGGATTAACTAGAAGAGTAGACAGACATAAATGTTTATTCATAACCGTACTGAAAATAAGTAAATATTGTTAGCTGATGCTAACTGTCTAGCTAAGATTTTTAATTTTTTATAATGTCCAAATATTTTTATTCAACCACCTTTATATATATATATATATATATATATATATATATATATATATATATATATATATATATATATATATATATATATATATATGTAGATTACACCTGGGTAGAAAAGAAAGGATGTGATGTTCAGAACATGGTAACTACAGTAATTATCAAAGTGGGAAGAGATGCACCCCGTTTGGCCAGGGGTGTTTTTAAACCACAGACAAGGTTTGAGAAAGAAAAAATCATTATGAAAATATAATTATATTTTCCTTAATGTTCTTCCTAACTTCAGGCCTTATTATCATGTCATATATACAGTACAGACCAAAAGTTTGGACACACCTTCTCATTCAAAGAGTTTTCTTTATTTTCATGACTATGAAAATTGTAGATTCACACTGAAGGCATCAAAACTATGAATTAACACATGTGGAATTATATACATAACAAAAAAGTGTGAAACAACTGAAAATATGTCATATAGGTTCTTCAAAGTAGCCACCTTTAGCTTTGATTACACTGCTTTGCACACTCTTGGCATTCTCTTGATGAGCTTCAAGAGGTAGTCACCTGAAATGGTCTTCCAACAGTCTTGAAGGAGTTCCCTGAGAGATGCTTAGCACTTGTTGGCCCTTTTGTCTTCTGTCTGCGGTCCAGCTCACCCCTAAACCATCTCGACTGGGTTCAGGTCCGGTGACTGTGGAGGCCAGGTCATCTGGCGCAGCACCCCATCACTCTCCTTCTTGGTCAAATAACCCTTGATGCCTTCAGTGTGACTCTACAATTTTCATAGTCATGAAAATAAAGAAACCTCTTTGAATGAGAAGGTGTGTCCAAACTTTTGGTCTGTACTGTAACTTTGATGTTCTGTAAAACAACAAACTTTAAAATACTTTGTTCTTACTGGTGAAAATCAGATGGTCATCTCTGTTTTCTCTCAGGTACATCACAGTGTAAGCTTCAAAGTTAACATCACTCTCATCAGCGTAGTCCATATCAACAACAAAAATATATCTTGACTCCATATAGTGGTTATTTTGGAAAAAACCCCGGGTATTTTGAGCAGTAGGATTATAAAAAGAATATGTGCTAATATAAAATTAAATTAAGTAGCCTATATAAAATTGCAAACATCTATCTTTCATTACTTTTTTACTTAAGTACATAAAAAATCGAGTACTTTTGTACTTTCACTTGAGTAAGATTGAAAAAGGAGTACTTTTACTGGAGTAATATTTTATTATATGTATCTGTACTTTTACTCAAGTACTTGACTTGTGTACTTCGTCCACCACTGCTTATAACAGAAGGGAACCAAGCTGAATGCAGCTTCCAAAAGACAAAAAAATAGCCGATTAATATTTTATAAATTTTAATACAATCACACCGGCATGAGTACGTTCAGCGAGTCATATCCGCGGCAGCCCTCGAGATAAGCCCTCCTCGTGTGAAGACCGAAGAGTGTAAAGACCATCGACTCTACCGTGCGACTCCACCGGACAGGGACACCGGCAGGGGATATAAGTATTGTTTTGATTAATCTTTTTACTTTTCCTTGTTTCATTTCTGTTTCAGTTGTTTTTGTCATGATTCTGCCCTCGTGTCCTTGATTTTTCCTAGTCTTGAGGCAGGATCATGACAGACCCGTGTTTTGTGTACAAGCCTTGCCTTTAGGCCATGTGCTTGTGTTGTCTCGTTCCCTTGCCCCGCCCCCCTTGTTAACCTAGTCGTGTCGTGATTGCTATCTGTGCCACCTGTCGTGTCTTAATTGTTCCCCTATTTAGCTTTCCTAGTGTGCTCTGTCTTGCGTCGGTTCATTGTGTTCCTCATATGTGTTCCTACCTGTCAGCCTTGTGAAAGAGTATTCCCCTTTGAGATATTGTATCCTGTATAACCGTGAGTGTTATTTGTAGTTAGTGTTCTCCTGTTTTGAGTCTTTGTTTATCTTGTTTAATCAGTCCTATTTAGTATTTGTTGTATCTGCCCTAGTCCTGTTTTCCCCCTCGTGGGTTTTTGTTTTCCCTTTTTGTAAATAAACCCTTTTGTGTTGAGAATCCTGTCTGCACTTGAGTTCCTCCCTAGCCAAACCCTGACAGAATGAACCGACCACCAAGGAACTCAGCAGACGGGAGGCAATGCTGGATGTCATCAGCCAGCAAGCGGGATGTTTTTGAGGGCTCTCGCCTAGTGGTGTTCCGGGGGACCAGGGGAGGTCGCTCCGGAGCAAGCGGTCGAGAGGAGGAGCCACAGAGGTCCCCTCCACCTACCCACCTGCCAACGATTCCAGAGGGTCGTGTCCTGGCCGTGGCAACCCTGGGGGATCAGGCAAGTCCCCCCCAGAGCCCTGAGGCGCCTTCCACAGCCTGCAGTCTCCCCATGAAGCGAGGGAGACGATTGTCGTGGGAGTCAGCCTCGGAGGCGTCGGCGTCAGAGTCTGCCCTGCCCGAGACCGAACTCCCCCAACCCGTCTCTGTCCCAGCGGTGACCTCTGCGCCGCGGCCTAGAAGGAAGAGGAGGAGGAAGGGGTCTCCCGGTCCTGCGACTCTGTCGCCTCCTGCAGCGGTGAGCGTGCCCGAGCCAGCAGCGGTGAGAGCTGGCGTGCCCGAGCCAGCAGCGGTGAGAGCTGGCGTGCCTGAGCCAGCAGCGGTGAGAGCTGGCGTGCCCGAGCCAGCAGCGGTGAGAGCTGGCGTGCCCGAGCCAGCAGCGGTGAGAGCTGGCGTGCCCGAGCCAGCAGCGGTGAGAGCTGGCGTGCCCGAGCCAGCAGCGGTGAGAGCTGGCGTGCCCGAGCCAGCAGCGGTGAGAGCTGGCGTGCCCGAGCCAGCAGCGGTGAGAGCTGGCGTGCCCGTGCCAGCAGCAGTGAGCGTGCCCGAGTCAGCAGCGGTGAGCGTGCCCGAGTCAGCAGCGGTGAGCGTGCCCGAGCCAGCAGCGGTGAGCGCTGGCGTGCCCGAGCCGGCAAAGAAGAGAGCTGTATGCAAGTCGGCAGTCGTGAGAGCGGAGGAGAGTGCCGCGGCCGACTCTGCAGCAAAGACTCTAGTACAGTCTGTCTCATCTTGTAAGGAGATGCCAATTATCCTAGCTGCTAAAGCCTTTTCAGATTATTTGTCTAGTCTTGTCCGGATCCTAGAAGTCCCCGTCAGTCCTGTCTTGTCCCCAGACCCTGTCCCCAGAAATCCCGAGTGTCCTGCTGTTGTCTCCCCGGGTCTTGTAGATGTCGTCTCCCCGTGTCCCGTGAGTGTTGCCCCGTGTCCTGCGGATATAGTCATGTGTCCTGTTGATGTGGCCCCATGTTCCGTTAATGTTGCCCCGTGTCCCGTAGGTGTCCCGTGTCCTGTTGTCCCCCCGTGTCCAGTAGATGTTGCCCCGTGTCCAGTAGATGTTGTCCCCCCGTGTCCAGCTGTCGCCTCCCCGCGTCCCGTAAGTCTTGCCCCGCGTCCCGTAAGTGTTGCCCCGCGTCCCCTGTCAGTTGTCCCGAGACCCCTCCCCGCCCCTCACCACCCAGACCTGCCCGTACCCCCCGTCGTCAGCCTTCGTCCTGTCCTCCTAAGATTCCTACCCCACCCACCCGCCCTGGTCTGTCCCCCATGAACTTTGTGGTCCCGCCCCCTCCCCTTCCCTGTTTGTTTTTTTTGATTTGTCACCCTAACCCTGCCGTTGTGTACTCATGTTTGCCTTTGTTGTGATTTGTCATGTCTTGTTGGTTTGTGTCTGTGTCCCAGTCTGTCATGTCAGTCATGTCCCGTGTTTGATGTTCCCTTGAGGAGCGTCTGGAAGCCGCTCCTTAAGGGAGGGGTTCTGTCATGATTCTGCCCTCGTGTCCTTGATTTTTCCTAGTCTTGAGGCAGGATCATGACAGACCCGTGTTTTGTGTACAAGCACATGGCCTTGCCTTTGGGCCATGTGCTTGTGTTGTCTCGTTCCCTTGCCCCGCCCCCCTTGTTAACCTAGTCGTGTCGTGATTGCTATCTGTGCCACCTGTCGTGTCTTAATTGTTCCCCTATTTAGCTTTCCTAGTGTGCTCTGTCTTGCGTCGGTTCATTGTGTTCCTCATATGTGTTCCTACCTGTCAGCCTTGTGAAAGAGTATTCCCCTTTTTGTAATAAACCCTTTGTGTTAAGAATCCTGTCTGCACTTGAGTTCCTCCCTTACCAAAACCGTGACAGTATTATAAAATCAGTATAGGCTAAATAGTTTTCTGTAATTTAATGTAAAGTAATGTAACACAAAGTATTGTCTTATATTGAATGTAACATAAAACAAATGATTACTTTTCGTTAAAATGTTTATTTATGCCAAAAAAGCTTACATTTATGTGTCTTTTTGTTCAATGTAGCAGCCATGTTGCCGAGATAATTCATATATTTCATACCCTAATATCTTTGAAATCTGGTCCCGAAAAATCTTAGTTTGAAGGGCTATCTGGCCCTTCCCCTTACCCCTACTGTCACGTTTGGTGAAACAGAAAACAAGGAGAGATCCAAATGCAGGTATGAGTCTTAATTAAAGGGCAAATCCAAAAGGGTAAACAGTTCAGGCAGGGTCAAAACCAGAAAATCCAATGACATCACAAACAATGACAAGAACACATGGCAAGAGCAGACTCCGGAATGTATCACATATAAGACAAGGACTCCGTGACACAGACTCAGACAGACCGGCTATAAATGCACAGAAGGATAATGAGGGAACAGGAGACAGGTGGGGAACAATCAATTACTCAAACAAGGAGGAAGGGAACAGGAAGTGATAAGGTGACAGACACAGTGGGAAAAGGAGGACACCTAGTGGAAACCCAGGGAACACAACCCAGACACTGTGACACCTACCCCTCCAGCCAAAAGAGAATCGAGACACCCCTTCCCCTTTACGTGAACTCGCAAAACGGAGGGTCTTATAAATGTACATTTGTCAAGTCATGGTCTGTTTAGCTGTTTATTTGGAATTAAAACTGACCATGGGTTCATCTACAACTCATCTTCAGTGGATGACTGTTACAACATTACTTAACGACAATATGAAAAACTTTGTTAGGTTTATGGTGTTGCTAAACTTTGTAAACTAGTCGTCACAGTGAAATGGGTCCATGTTCTCTGATAAATTCTTCACTGCTTAACATATCACACACTTATAACCTTTTTAAACAAATTTACACATGAGAAGAAAAAGTTTTCACCAAAAAAATTTATTTAAAAAAATTGAGGAAAGTGGAGAGGGATAAAAAGCAGTCATTTCAGTCACAGCTTATGAATAATGGAATAATGGGAATTTATATACAATATTATTTTGAAAGAAAAGTTACCTTTTATCTCTCAAGATACTTTAATCTTTGCGACTTAACGGATCTGTAAGAACTAGATTTTAACACGCCAAAGACACAGGAAAACATGAAATCGCATCATATGAAATCATATTCTAATTTTTTGCTTTTACTTTAGATGTACTTCTTCCTTATTTGTTGACCTCACCCCAACAGTTTCAAGGTGTGTCCTGTTTACAGTGATTCATTTGTAAATGATGAGGACAGGGTTGCTTCTGTTACATTTTTTTAAAGCCTTTTTATTTTCTCTGTCCTTAGTGAATGAGATTTAAGGCCCAATCCCAATTCTATTTTATAAAATATTTTATGGGTAAATTTCCCATTCATTTCTCCCATTGACTTTCGGAAAAATACGTATCTAAAGAGTTTTAGAGCATATCTGAGGATAACCAGCTACAGCTGAACTGGCTGAAACAGCATACAACATATAATTTTGAGTGAAACAAGTAAGAGAAAATCCAAAAAAAGTCAAAGGTACAACACTGTGTACATATTTTCATTTCCGAGCAAAGGAACTACTCATCCCATGAACCACCGCGCTTCACTGAATTCGATTGAAGCCCACAACCACGAACGAGCCTTTTGAGCGACTTCCAAATCTGATGACGGCCGCGCAAACTTTTTCCTCCAGTGAATTTTATTTTATATAGTGAACGTGCAGTAATAGCAGTTCTTTCATTATTAATCATGTAAATTAATAGTGTTTTATATAGGTATCGTGTATTTTATATATTGTGTGCGTGTTTGAAAGCGGTTAACAATAATGTCAGCAACATGGTGCTTTGCTTTGTACCTGACTGCAATCACCGCTCAGTAGTCAATACATGTCGTTGCCATTAAACAAATGTTCAGTAAATGTACAAAAAGGTATGCCTAGGCTAAATATTGTTTTGACAGTGGCATCATAAAATGCTTAATATGACTCATACCGTATGAAGGCTACAGAAAAATATATACACAAGACGAGCTAAAATGTTTTGTCAATAAAATAAAATACACTGTTACTAATAAAATAATGGGCTTTTTTAAAGAATTAAAAATAAGCAAAGTTTGACAGTTGAACACAAAACAAATAGACCAGCCAAAATGCTTTACATTTCTTGAAATAGTCATTTCTGAACATTGACTCTTTCTCATTGTTTCTAATTAAAATTCAAGAAAGTAATTATTGTAAATTAAATTGCTAATCCCAAATAATAGCATAGTTTAATATTAACAATTATTATTGTTTATATTTTATATATATTTTATATTTTACATAGCTACCCCATGTGAATGCCTTGAATGTCTTGCTTACATACAAATTCTAAGTTGAGTATAAAGGATCGTACAGAGAGATAAAAAAACTAAATGTTGATGTTGAATGCTCATTAGATAAATTTGTCGTAATATGTATGTCTATAGTTTGTTTTGGAAAACAGTAAGCTAAAAAAGAAAAGAAAATATTTTTGACAAAATAAGTTTTTGAATTTTAGTTAACTTTTAAACACCTTAATAATTTGAAGAGAACATTACCTTTTATCTCTCAGGATGATGTCTGTAAGACAGGAAACTGGTGTCGATTCAACTGTTGTGTTGAGCAGAGTGAGACGTCTGACGTAAGAGCCGATTCACTTTTGGGGTGTGGACTTAACAGAAAATGAAAGCTAGGGAAATAAAAAAAAAGAGAAAGAGTCTCCTAATCTCATTTGATATGACTTTTATACTTAATAAAATGACTATCATACATATGTATTGTATGTTTTTTTTTCCTTTTTTTTTGTAAGATATTTAATTTCAAACCACTCAGCTCCTTTTTTAGGGACATTATGTACATCATCAGCAGTAGTCATTTTAAAGAATTAGAAATAAGCAAAGTTTGACAGTTGAACACAAAACAAATAGACCAGCCAAAATGCTTTACATTTCTTGAAATAATCATTTCTGAACATTGACTATTTCTCATTGATTCTAATTAAAATTCAAGAAAGTAATTATTGTAAATTACATTGCTAATCTCAAAATAATAGAATGGTTTAATAATAACAATTATTATTGTTTATATTTTATATATATATAATATTTTATATAGCTACCCCATGTGAGTGCCTTGAATGTCTTGCTTACATACAAATTGTAAGTTGAGCTTAAAGGATCGTACAGAGAGATAAAAAACAAAATGTTGATGTTGAATGCTCATTAGATAAATTTGTCGTAATATGTGCGTCTATAGTTTGTTTTGGAAAACAGTAAGCTAAAAAAGAACAGAAAATATTTTTGACAAAATAAGTTTTTGATTTTTAGTTAACTTTTAAACACCTTAATAATTTGAAGAGAACATTACCTTTTATCTCTCAGGATGATGTCTGTAAGACAGGAAACTGCCGTCGATTCAACTGTGGTGTTGAGCAGAGTGAGACGTCTGACGTCAGAGCCGATTCAGTTTTGGGGTGTGGACTTCACAGAAAATGAAAGCTAGGGAAATGAAAAAAAAGAGAAAGAGTCTCCTAATCTCATTTGATATGACTTTTATACTTAATAAAATCACTATCATATATAGCCTATGTATTGTATGTTTTTTTTTTCCTTTTTTTTGAAGATATTTAATTTTAAACCACTCAGCTCCTTTTTTAGAGACATTATGGACATCATTAGCAGTAGTCATTTTGTAAAATGCAAGGGTTAATAAGGAAACACAAGAGTTTGCATGTTGTTTGCTTTTAAAGCTTGCCATTTCCCCTAAGGCAAAGTTGCATTAAAACCAATTATTAATGAATGAATATTAATGTTTGATTAATAATGATTATTTATAAATATATATGGGGCTCTAATGCCTAATTTATTCCTAAGATTGTAAAGGGATCAGAAATTAGAAATATAGATTTTTATTATTATATATTTTTATAATATATAAATGCATTTTTGTTTGTTTGTTTTTGGTTTATTTGTTTAAAAAAATGTGGGTTATTTTATTTTAAAAACATATAATTACTCTGTTCACTGTAAAAAATAAGTTGTTGCCTAATTTTAATTAATACAAGTTAATACACATCAGGGGCGGACTGGCCATCTGTGTGATCTGGAGAATCACAGAACGGCCGGTACTCCAGGACGGCCGGCGGGCCGGCCCACCAACAGCCACGCACGCAGTCATCATCAACTGTTTTTTCTCCCCCCCACTAATCTGTTTTACACTCCAGGACTGTAGGTGGCAGTAATACACCTTTAAGTTGTAGGCCAGCTGCACTGGCCGTGGCTGCCAAGTAAGAATAAGAAGTGGAAGAGTAGGAAGAAATTACGTTAGCGTTAGATATAAGAAGCATAGAAACCCGAAACAAACAAACAATATGCATAACGCGGCCGGAGGTAAAAAAAAAAAAAAAAAAAAACGGAAAGAAAAGGGTGGGGCTGAGAAGGCGAGAGAGAAAAAAGCGGAATTTATATACTGAAGCCACTAAATTTCCCAAACTAAATGAAATATATAGCAATATTTTCCAGCAGCAGCGCCTAGCAGTTAAATATTAGCAGCAGTGAAGAAGTGAGTCAGACAGCTATGCAGCAACATGCCACCAGTGGTGAGGGAAAGAAAGATGAGCGGGTTCCACAGGCAGATCCAGATCCAAGTATGAAACATGAGAGGAGAAAGAGAGGTACTTGCTAGAAATTATGTTAAGAAGTGATATTCAGGTTGGTACATTTTTAATGATCACAGTAGTTAAAACAGCTAAACTTCAACATTTTAGCTGTAAAATGTCACATGCAGTAGCTAATATTAAGAAATATGTTGTGCTTGTACTTTTAAAAATGTTGGTAACATTACAGTTACAGTGCTTACAAGCTCTGTAGATTTTGAATACAGAAGTTAAATTTGTAATGGTGCATTTTCATTTAGATGTGGTATTATTATCTGTGCAGTAAGATGAATTAATTAATAACTGCATAAATTAAGATTATTAAGTAACAAATTAATTTTAAGACAGCATGGAATATATTGTAAAATATAATGTTATAACAGCATATTATATAAACTATTCCTTCCCATCTTGGAATAAAACCTGTTTAAAAAAAAAAAAAAAATCAATTCCGTCGTTGTTTATTCAGGTTGAGCTTAGACCAAGAGCAGAGAGAGACACCCACTCCAGCTCTACATCAGTGCTATTGCTATAATTTGGATGGTATGGTATCATGAGCCACAATTAAAGTCTTGTGACACTCATGCCAGGAGTTATTGTTGTTGTTGTCGAGTTTACGCGCGTCTAGTCAAAGTCCAGGGCCGTTTTTTAGTCCCAGTCTGTCCCTGATACACATTACATTAGTTATAAACTAACTTAAAATAATCAAGTTGAATCTTGCTTGCAGTTAACCCATTGGGTATTTAAACCCCAGTGTTTTCTGTATCCTTGTACTGCAAGAGCAATTTAAAAACAAAGAACCGTCTGCTATCCGGCACTATGATTTCATATGTTGATGTAGCACGATGTTTCTCAAACAATCCAACCCGTGGTCTGTAGTGGATGCTCCACCTGTTGACGTCATAGGTTCCCTTGCTCGAGAACAGCAAGGTTCGGGGCGGTTTAAAACTAAGATCTGCACACTGGCCCAGGATTTTTTTGAGTGGAAAAGCGCAGACCTGTTTCTAGCTCTGCACCGCAGCGGTCAGCGGTTTAAAAAAGAATGCGCTGAAATACGGGGAGGAACGGTGCCGGGAGGTGATCAGTTCAGTTAAGCTTTGTCTCAAAGTTAAATGCACACACTTAGAAGGCCACAGACTTTGAAGGCGTCAGAAGTGTATGAAGGGCCCTACGAAGTGCATGAGATGCTCCGCCTTTGCAGGATTTCCCAATTCCACCACCAGGTGTTCCCGATTACCGCTTTGTCGCATAGCAATGGCGCTAGAGGAGAGCAGATGAGAGGGCAGAGCACCACTATATCCGCTACCCATCATATCTACCCCCTTTCGACGCATTGCCATGGACATTGTGGGACCACTTGAGAAGAGCAGTGCAGGACACAATACATCTTAGTCATCTATGACTACACGACAAGGTACCCAGAAGCCTTCCCACTTCGCACCATCACTATGCCGAAATCATCCACGCTCTTATCCAGCTATTTTCCAGGGTATGCATCCCAGAGGAGATTCTAACTGACCAAGGGACAAACTTCACTTCCCGCCTGATGAAGCAGCTCCACCAGCAATTGGGTATTACTGCATTGAGAACCAGTCCCTACCACCCACAGACTGACAGGCTGGTGGAGAGATTCAATCAGACACTGAAGAATATTCTGCGGAAGTTTGTCACAGACACAGGATGTGACTGGGACAAGTGGCTGCCCTTCGTCTTGTTTGCCTACAGGGAAGTGCCTCAAGCCTCAACCGGCTTCTCCCCCTTCGAGCTCCTGTATGGGTGGCAGGTCCAATGGGCCTGAAGAAGGCCTGGATGGCGCCAGCAGATAAGACAGGAGAGGAGCATTGTTATCTTCATCTTGGAAATGAGAAATCGGCTCGAGCGTTACAGAGAAGAAGCTAAAGAAAACCTACAGCAGGCACAAGCATCACAAAAGAAGTGGTACGATCAACAGGCACGATTTCGTCAATTACAGCCGGGGCAAAAGGTGCTGTTACTGTTACCCACGTCCACGAACAAGCTCCTGGCAAAGTGGCAAGGGACCAGTAACCCATGAGATCCACCATCCTGACAAGAGGAAATTGCACCAGACGTACCACATAAACCTGCTGAAGGAATGAAAAGAAGTACCCAATAAAACACCAGAGAGGTCGCCGATGTTAAGGTAGGTGAGGTAGATGAGGATGAAGAGGATGAGCCTGCTCCAGAGGTGAGACCTCAGAGACACCCTGCAATGGTGAACTTGAGCCATCTGAATTATCCCTTAAGGGCTGAAATGCAAGATCTCTTGGACCACTTCCCATTACTGTTCTGTCAGAGGCCTGGACAGACAGAACTGGTACAGCACGGCATCCACCTTAGCGATTCAACCCCTTCACGACAGCGGCTGTACCAAATACCAGAGAGACTACTGAAACCCTTGAAGGAGGAAATTGAGATGATGAAGCAGCTGGGCATAATCGAACCATCCAACAGCGAATGGAATAGCCCCTTGTCATCGTTCAAAGAAGGATGGATCCTTGCGTGTCTGTGTGGACTTACGAAAACGTAATGCCCAGTCAAGGTTCGATGCCTACCCAATGCCTAGAATTGATGACTTGCTGGAGCGGATAGGACAGGCATGGTACATTACTTCGTTGGATCTGTGTAAGGGGTACTGGCAGGTGCCTCTTGATCTGAACTCCAAACCTTACACCGCATTCAGGACGTCAGTGGGACTGTTCCAATTTACGGTCCTACCCTTTGGGCTGCACGGGGCACCTGCAACCTTGCAGCGACTAATAGATCAAGTTCTCCAGGGCTGTGAAGGGTGGTCTGCTGCATACTTGGAAGATGTTGTGATTTACAGCAATACATGGGCAGACCACTTGGAACATCTACGTCAGACTCTGGAGAAGATCCAAGCAGCAGGCTTGACCTTAAATGTGGCAAAGTGCGAGTGGGCTAGGCAAGAGACCAGTTATCTGGGATACCATCTTGGCTATGGTGAGCTGCGAACTCAGGTATGCAAGGTGGAAGCAATTCAGCACAGTACCAGACCTAGGACGAAAAAGGAGGTGAGATCCTTCCTGGGCCTAGTGGGCTGGTACCGCAGATTTATTCCGGACTTTGCTAACATTGCAACACCACTAACAGACTTGCTAACCAAAACTGGGAAGAACCCGGTGGCATGGACTGGTGCCTGTGAGGAAGCATTCAGCACACTTAAAGAGAGGATGTGCTCCGGGCCAGTCCTACAAAGTCCCGATTTCAATCAGCAGTTTCTGGTGCAAGTGGACGCTTCAGAGAAGGGAATTGGAGCAGTACTAGCCCAGGGAAATGCAGGAGAGGAGAAGCCAGTTGTCTTCCTGAGTAAGAAGCTGCTGCCTAGAGAAACCAGGTATTCCACAATCGAGAAGGAGTGTCTCCCAATCAAGTGGTCCCTGGAGTTCCTCCAATACTACCTCTTGGGGAGAGAGTTCATCCTGGAGACAGACCATGGGGCATTGACATAGATTCACACGATGAAAGATCAAAACGCCCACATCACAACATAGTACCTAGCTCTCCAGCCCTACTGTTTCAAGGTACGACATCGGCCTGGGAGACTTAACCTGGTTGCCGACTACCTGTCTCGGTACCCGGACAATACAAGGCTTGGAGAGGGGGGAGGTGATGTGAAGAGTTGATCTTCACCGTTGGGAACGGCAGTACTGGCACACACAGTTAAATACATGTACGTACACCCATACCTCATTCCTACCCCGGCTGGTTAGCCATCGGAGAGTGGGTGCACACGTAATCAGAATGGCACACGGACGTTTCACACTCTCTACATGCCCTTTAAAGAAGACATACCCCGGTTCAATCACACAGACGCTTGGTTGTTAGTTTAAAGTTGTATTTTTAGTTCATCTTGTCTTGGGTATGTGTGGGGAGTAGTCGGACTTCCATGTTGCGCCGGCCAAACCAAACGATCAGGTGGTGCTCGCTTTTGATGTCACAACCCGCGATTGTAGTCCGACAAAACCATTGTTGTTCTGTGTGGGGGGAGGTGTTATCTTTTCAGCAGGAAAAGGGAAAATATAATGAATGTTAATTATTTGTGTTAGTAAAATATATTTTAATAATGGGTTAATGGTTTTTGTGTTAACATATGATTAATGTTTTATGTGAAGTTTATGGTTTAAAATGGGAGTGTAATATTAAATACTTACCTGCCAATGGTACCCTCCATGTGGAGCCTGGCCTATAAGAAGGGAGGCCAAGCTCAGAACAAGGCTTGTTTACCAAGTCAGCAAGCGTGCTACTGAGGTGATGTGAGCTAAATAAAAAACGTATTGTATACTGTGGATATTCGTTTATACATATTATTTGTTGTTTATTTTTTCCTTTTATTTCTGTTTTGGTACTCTGCTTTGTTGGGACTTAGCACTTGTGTAAATATTATATACTCTCGCCACTGGATAATTTTTTTGGCACACTGTAAATAAAAGTCACTAATTATTTACTTCTACGGGTCAAGCCATCATTATTTTTTTATTTTCCCTTTTTTTTCTGGACCTAAAATGTCCCGCAGTAGATCTGCAAGGGTCTACTGCATCACAGGCCCTCACTGCAAATCACTCTCCAAAGCACAAAAACCCTCCTCCAAAACACACAAACATGCACAATGCATATGCAGACCAGAGGCTAACCAGCAACACAATGAGAGATGGCATTGGTGGACGATTGAATGCAACTCTGTCAGATTCATGTCTCATCCACCAGTGAGAAACATTAGAGTACAAAGCGCATGATATTACAATAATAATGCCTTCCATTCTAGCTCTTTCAGCAATTGAATAATGGAAAAAATAAGGGAAGTGAAATGTGACAACATGCCCCATAGGTGTGGCATATTTGAACATCTGAGGGGCACATTGTAACTTGATCATATGACAACTTAAAATGTTATCTGATCTACTAAAGAAAAAAATATATACACAAGATGAGCTAAAATGTTTTTTCAATAAAATAAAATACACTTTTACAAATAAAATAATGTTTTTTTTAAGAATTAAAAATAAGCAAAGTTTGACAAATAGACCAGCCAAAATGCTTTACATTTCTTGAAATAATCATTTCTGAACATTAACTTTCTCATTGTTTCTAATTAAAATTCAAGAAAGTAATTATTGTAAATTACATTGCTAATCTCAAAATAATAGCATAGTATATTAATAACAATGTTCCCCATTCCCATTTAAAACCGGTTAGTCTTCTGCTAGCTAGTGAAACATTAGAAAATCTAAACTGACAAATAACAGTTTAGAGCTTAAAATAATAGCAGATTTGTCTTTTTAAAATAAACACTAAAAACTGAGATAAAAAAAATTACATTAGTCAGAAATGTACTTTTGCTATGGTTGAATGAATGTTCAGCGACATCTTCAAAAGATTTTAGAATTTTGACTGAATTTTTTCTTTATATAGTGTTGATATGGCAACTAGTAAATACTGTAAGTTTAGTTTTGCTAGTATGTGTGGACATTTTTAAACCATATGTGTTACAACTAACCACAAGCTCCCCTGTTCTAAATGCTTAAACAGGATTTCCCTTGAATCAAACCACAACAGGAGAAAACAAATCAGTTTTTCAAGAAAATGCTTCTTCATTTATCAAAATGTTGCAATATAAACAGTTTGAACAGTGTTCCTGTATGATCAAACTGACCCCATACACTTCCATTAATCCAACTATCCATACAACCAAACCTAACCTCACCCGTATCAGTAAAAGGAAAGGTGTTGCACTATATTAACAAATAAGCGTTTGATCACTGTATAATATCTGTTAAAACAATTTGTAGACTTTCAATTAAAAGTTTATTGATGTTTGACTAAGCATTTGATTTAACATTAAATAATCATCTTATTAAACAAACCATTATACTATGTGGCCGTTGAATGTTTGAATCTGATTGGCTGACGAACATTTTGAGGTGTTCAATTATTTTCTGGGAAACGAATGTGGCGAACGTAGTTACAGGCAGCACTCTTGACCGCATTACAGTTCCATATCACTCCGCATAGTTAACAGTAATGACGGTCACACAAAAAGGTGTTGTCAGCACTGCCCTGACGATTTTATCCATTAGCCTATATAGTTTAGCAACTTAAAGGCTACGCATGACATTTCTCAGTAGCAATTGTAATAACAGCGCTGTTTAGAGACACTGCAGCAGAAGAGTGTTTAAAGCCGAATCACGTCGAGACTGCATCACCACCTCATGTGTGCATTATCTTTCTAATAATTCAACGGCCCATCGTCAATTATTCCTTACTTAAGTAATGTTTAATAAGAGGCTAAAATGATACCAATAATATCTTTGATTTTTTATCTGATTTAGTTAATAAAGAGTTCCACTTCTACCATTGTTCCACAAATCACATATATTCAACCTTTTAAATCATACATTATAGTGTGGAAAAATGATAAACTGAAATAATCATTTTAATTATAACACATAACTAAGTTTTTAAAGGTAAAGTTGTTTTTAAAAACAATATTTTGTTTATATTATATATACCCCATGTGAATGCCTTGAATGTCTTGCTTACATACAAATTGTAAGTTGAGCATAAAGGATCGTACAGAGAGATAAAAAAAACTAAATGTTGAGGTTGAATGCTCATTAGATGAATTTGTCATAATACGTATGTCTATAGTTTGTTTTGGAAAACAGTAAGCTAAAAAAGAACAGAAAATATTTTTGACAAAATATGATTGGAGTTTTAGTTAACTTTTAAACATATTAATAATTTGAAGAGAACATTACCTTTTATCTCTCAGGATGATGTCTGTAAGACAGGAAACTGCTGTCGATTCAACTGTTGTGTTGAGCAGAGTGAGACGTCTGACGTAAGAGCTGATTCACTTTTGGGGTGTGGACTTCACAGAAAATGAAAGCTAGGGAAATAAAAAAAAGAGAAATAGTCTCCAGATCTCATTTGATATGACTTTTATACTTAATAAAATCACTATCATACATATGTATTGTATGTTTACATATGTATCTAATGTTTTGCTAAGATTTTAAAGGGATCAGAAATCAGAAATATAGATTTTTATTATTATATATTTTTATAATATATGAATGCATTTTTGTTTGTTTGTTTTTGGTTTATTTGTTCAAAAAATGTGGGTAATTTTATTTTAAAAACGTATAAATACTATGTTCACTGTAAAAAATAAGTAATTTTAATCAATACAAGTCAATACACATTACATTAGTTATTAAACTAACTTAAAATAATCAGTTAACCCATAAAATAATGCAGTTAACCCATTGGGTATTTAAACCCCAGTGTTTTCTTTCTCCTTGTACTGCGAGAGCAATTTAAAAACAAAGAATCGTCTGCTATCCGGCACTATGATTTCATATGTTGATGTAGCACGATGTTTCTCAAACAATCCAACCCGTGGTCTGTAGTGGATGCTCCACCTGTTGACGTCATAGGTTCCCTTGCTCGAGACCAGCAAGGTTTGGGGTGGTTTGAAACTAAGATCTGGACACTGGCCCGGTGCCTGGGAGGTGACATGGTCAGTTCAGTTAAGCTTTGTCTCAAAGTTAAGTGTGCACACTTAGAAGGCCACAGACTTCGAAGACCAGGTGTCAGAAGTGTATGAAGGGCCCTCCGAAGTGCATGAGATGCTCCGCCTTTGCAGGATTTCCCAATTCCACCACCAGGTGTTCCCGATTACCGCTTTGTCGCATAGCAATGGCGCTAGAGGAGAGCTGGTGAGAGCATAGACAGAAAAAAGAAATGGACACAGCTACCCATTGGACAAACGGAGTCTTTAAATGCCTCAGATGTAAAGTTATTCACTGTCAAAGTGACGGCAAAATGAATGGGAGTCAATGGGAATGCTAATGCAAGTGAAGTTCTGCTACAAGATGGCGGCACCCGGCCGACTTCAACCTCCGGTCGACTTCCTTGCCGCCTGGGTGAGAGGACAATCCTGCCAAGATAGGTGGAGCCACAATCGCTCATTTTTGTTTTATGTCATAATGGAGGAGAAGGTGATCTCAGGTTTAGCCAAGACCGAGACCAGGTAAGTTACACTAGTTTACTGCAACCTTTGTCTGATTACAACTTTAAATGCAGGTATTGGCTTACTTAATTACACATACACACACATAGCAGTTCAAATACTTTAAAAAGGTGCAATTTTATATAGTTGATTGTCTTGACAATGGTGATCATACGTAGACAGGTTTGCAACCCAGATTTTTAAGGCAGTTAAGAATAAAAATAAAACTGTGATTAAAAAAAATAGAGCATTGTATAAACCTCAATGTTCAGTGGCAGCTGTGACAGCTGAACAGTGCTCTGTTTGAACGGTCCGAGTCCTTCAGAAGCAGTCTTTGATTTAGTTAGCAAAAATCTGTTAGTATTGTGGCAAAAATGTTGATACTTTCATTTTCAAAATAATCAGAGGTGGACTGTAAGGAAGTACATTCATTAATTTCACTCGTACAAATATGAAGATTTTTTTTTTTCTCTTACAGGACAGCAGCACTAGAAAAATACAACACAGTCTCACTCCCTACTCGTCCAATGTCTGACGTATGGTCAAGGGACCCTGGCCTTCCAACTGGTTTTTGATGTTTAAAAACCCTCGCAATCTGACATCAAAGTGCCTTCTGTGCAAAGGTTAGTGCGTTCATCAAAGTGCCATCTGTGCAAAGGTTTAGCGCGTTCATCAGCGGTGAGTTTAACAACGCTGTCTTTGAGTTTGATTGTGTTTAACTAAATGAACACAGCTGCTACCTGGAATGATTAAACTATCGGCCACGTGAAGTGCCATAGACCTTGGACTCATTTTATATTCATATCAGTTTCAAAGATGTACGTTGTATTTGTAGTAAAATCATAGTAACCATGTCACGTACAATAGTAACAAATGAAATTTAAAGTTTACCATGTTTTTACCACAGTAACTGTAGTTTTACTATGGTATAGTAATAGCACAATAATCAACTAACTATGGTTGTACAACTATGGTAGTGTTTTGATGTGCTTTTATATGACAGATATCACAGTAATCACAATTTTTAGCTGAAAAGACATGAAGGAAGCAGTCAGCCCAGTTGTGTTTGTGGAGAGGTATTCCTTCAGAAATAGAGAAGAGAGAAAGCTGTGGAGGCAGACATTTGCAGCAGTAGGTTTGTGTAAGTTTTACCTTTTTATCAAACTGCTGTTATAATTTGCACAGCATTTGTTGTTGGGGTTCTCCAGGACCAGGATTGGGAACCACTGCCTTATGGGACACATTTAAGTTTTTCTTACCTTTCTGGACATGGACAGTATACCGTTCACACAGTTTCAATGGAGGGACTGAGAGCCCTCGGACTAAATCTAAAATATCTTAAACTGTGTTCCGCAGATAAACAGAGGTCTCACGGGTTTGAAACAACATGAGGGTAAGTTATTAATGACATAATTTTGATTATTGGGTGAACTAACCCTTTAACCTCTTAAGCACAAATGCTATTTTGGGGATTTCCGTTTTTCATTTTCCTACCTAATTTTGAATGCCTGCCTATACTAATGCTACAGTGTAAGCTCAGAAAGTTTGGTATAATTTCAAAGGAAACCCTTTGAAATTACATAAAACACTGTTGAAATTGATAAAAATGACAATATATGCTGTCTGTGTTATAATAAATAGGGAAAAAAACAAGGCGCTTTTTTATTTTATTTGTGTAAACTGAAGTTTGAAATGGTATAACTCAGGCATTGAAGGGGCTGGCAACTTCAGACCAATTGCTTGTGATTCTTCCAACTGTCTGCTATTAGAGGAAAACAGAAATTTCTTTCTATCCTAATCTATGCAAAAGTTATTCTATTCCAACTGAAGGAAGGAATAATACCATTTTTGTATAAAATTTTTGTCTAAATAAGTATGAAGTCATCTTTTGCACACTTGCAGTATGGAATAATGTGATCTCTGTATATTATTTGACAGAAAACACTCAGAAGTTACATAAAAAGCTGCTGTTTGTGACAAATAGTATTATTTATGTTGTTTCACATATGATGAACCATCTCAATACAATGTGCTTTTTTTGTGTGTGGGTTTTCTGAAAGAGAATAAGTCATATTACACAATAGCAACATGCATAAAATTATAAAAAATATCTGGTCTATCACAATCTAAAATAGAATCCACAATCTCCAGCTTCATATCGTTTCATTTATGTCTATTCTGCATCGTGTAGAGATTGGGAGACCTCGCCGTCTCTTTCATATTTCATATTTTGATTTTTTATCAGCGTGTATTTTGGTTTCGGTTTCTATATAGCGTAAACAAGCTCCCCGAAGCTTTTGCGCGAACTTCGGAGCGTCAACAAACTAATTTATGTTTATTCCCCCAGTACTGTACGGATTACTGTACATTCACTGAGATGCGGTCGAACACTGCACAGTTATGAAAATAAACATATTAGCTTATTGCTAGCGAAGCTTCCAAGCCTCAGAATAAAGAATCAAATGTATGAAAGCGAGTAGCACGCGTATAGGCTTACCAGATGCGCGTCCTGACCTCTCCACGGCGAAGGTGGCCACCCAGAACTTGTTTTATGAATATTATGGATTATAAATCCGGAGCTTCGGCCATTTGTAGTTTTTTCCTCGCGTGTCCTTTGTTTAGAAGCAGCCAAAGACTCAGTTTCCCAGACATCATTGCGTCAGACGAGCGGAAACGAGTGGGCAGTCGCTGTCCAGTTCCAGCACCCCCGCGGTGCTGAATCACAGCTTCGATTGGAGAGAACGACTTGTGAATGGCACCTATCAGGACAAATAGCGCTTCACAAAAGAAAACAGACGTCTATAGCAGAAGAAAGGCATTTAGACCCGTCTATATGACTTGAAGATCTTTTCAATAATACAGCCCTTGGAGCGCTTTTGCGCACTTGTACAAAACGCTTTATATCTCAGCAATGGAAGCACGCAGAAACGTAAAAATGGTCTTGTTTGAAAGAAGAGATTCTAATCTAAAAGATTATATCGAGTATATAGGTATGCGTGGCTGTTTGCGGCTGACTGAAGCGGTGCAAAATGTATAAATAATAAGGTGAGAAATTTTACATCGCGATTCTGTTGAAGATCATTCGATCTGTGATTGTCACACAATAAAATGATCTACATCATCAGATTCCTGAGAATGAGAGCTTTCTTGTGATATATGACTTGACTGTTTTGTGAAAAATATTTTAAATACACATTCTTACGAAAACGTATTCGCAATCGTTAGATGGAAATTTATGGGGGGGGGAAATATATTTCTTAGCTTAATTTGACTACTTTATGTATCATAAAATTAATGGTATTCTTTGTAAAGAAAACACTCTAAGCTTTCAAATGAACCCATTTCTGGGCAAATGCCATATAAGGAAGGATATGCAAATGAGACACAAACATCTGGCATGCTATTTTCGGACCCGGTACCGGGTCTGCAGAGTTTGTTCCAGGTTTGGGATTTTTAGTTTTGGGTGAACCATCCTTTTAGCTAAGGTTTTAAATGTGATAAGTAGTTTTCCCCAATGTGGTGTTTTACTAAAGTACCTCAATATTCCTTTTACTAATTACTTTGTAATAACTCTAAACAATTTATCTTTTCCTTCTTTCCCTAAATCATTCCAGAACAATGTACTGCAGGATAAAGCTGAATGTGCCAGCGCCGGACAGGTTTTTAAATGACTTTCAGCTGAGCTGGGCAGCCTGACAGTGCTGCTGGATCTTCTGAGAAGTGCCAGAATCCAAACCCTGGATGTTCTTTTTTTTTTGTCTGCCAGTGGTACATCATACAGATTTGTCTCCAAAATGTTTTTAACATGCCTCGTTACACCACATTGTCCTCCGAGTCGCTGAGGAGGTGCTGGCCATTCACCCAGAACACATGGAGGCAGGGCTGGGCGTATATATATATATAATTTTTTTTACAAGATAAAAAAATAAACATATATCTGAATATTTTGTAAAAAAAAAAAAAAAAAAAAAAAGCTGAAAAAAAATTAATGTACATAATTACTTCTCTCTTATTTATATATGTGAATATGCAAAAAACAAAAATACAAAATGTACAGAAAGTATTCAGACTCATTTAAAAATAAATCACTCTACAAAAATGAATAAAGTATTTTTGGGGAACTTATTAATTTAATTTTTAACTAAACTTAGGTTGTTTCAATGATAATGTGACAATTAAAAAAATATACTGAAAACATTTTATGTACCCATTTTTTCCACTGCTTTCTCTTGCCTAATATGAGAATGGCTAATAAATACTGTATTTGTAAAGCATTCTCTCAAGAAGAGAAAACTGTCTCTCCATTCTCTCTTGGCTTTCTCTCTGGAGTTTGATGTCCTCCATGAGTAGCTCCACCAGCTTCCACTCACTCCCTCGACCTGTCCCAGGACACTTGCAATCCTAAGGCAGAGCAAATAACCATGCCTGTTAACAACAGCAGCTCAATGAATTTCAATGTAAATTCCCCCATAGAACTCTCAGCCATCATGTTCTTTGAATATAAACACTGTCATCATCTGCGCGCAAGTGATTCTGGGATATGGTAGGGTGCGATGTGTCCATCTGATGTACACTTCATTTTCTGGGAAATGGAGGGTGCATTTTTGATGAAAATTGCAATTGGCCTTGGAATGAGGTCTTTGGTTGGTGCATAGTGAATTGGGACAGCTTACATCGTGATGCTGTGATGCAATCGCACTTCAAATGGGCAATTCGAAGTCCGTGCACTTCAGTTTGGGACACAGCTTTATATTTGTTGTGGCCACAACATAATAATTTGTGGGAATGTGATAATATGCCTCAGTCCCCTTTAAAATTCATATGAAAACGGCGGCAGACTTCAATCGGCTCCTCCCTATGATGACCGGAAGGTGACATGTTTGGTTAACTTAGTTTTGTCGTGGCCATGACATAGCTCATGGGAATGTGATAAAATGTCACGGCCATGAGATATTAATTTGAGGGAACAAGATATTAATTAAACATTATATTAATTCTTATGTGAGGGAACAACATATTTTTTTCGTGGTCACGAGTTTAATGCGTAAACAAACTGTCACGGTTGGTAAACACTGGGTTGTTTACACTTTGTGGTGAATTCTGTATGTTCCGCGTCTGCACTGATTAGTTGTGGGCATCTCCGTTAATTGTATCAGCAACAGCTGCCACTCATTACTCATCGACTATATAATGGCTTGTCTCACGTCCTGTGTTTGTGAGATCGTTGTTTCATGTCATTGTGTTTACCCCCGTCTGGCTTCTGTGTAGTTTGCATTGGATGTCTGTGTTTCCCCAGAACCTCATCCACTCTTCGCACGTTTCGGCTCTATTCCCCGCAGTTCCTGTGCCACTCTCTCCTGCTGCCTCACGCCGTCAACACCCGGATTCCTCACCTTCTCTCCACCACCGTCTGGACTTCTCACCGCAACAACCATCCCTCTGGAGTGTCGCTGTATCATCGTCATTGTGTGTTTTTGTACCATCATCATATCTTCTCATTAAATATCTGTAACTCGCTATTGTTTCCAGACTGTCCTTTCACCAGCCGTCACAGAACGATCTCACCAATATGGAAGCAGCGAGCACTAATACCCTCACCGAATTTATGCACCACAGTGTAAAGAGGATGGATCAGCAGCAGGAGAGCATCTCGAACACCGGACGCGCTGTCCAAGCGCTGGTGGCACAGGTGTCCAAGCTCACCCAGCAGATCCATCAGCTCACGTCTCCCACTGTGCCCATCACACCGCCTGCGCCGTCCGTTCCCCCGGGGATTCCCCAGGACCACTTCCGGCCAGAGCCGCGACTTCCGGCGCCGGAGAACTACGCGGGTGAGCCAACCTTTTGTAGAACATTCCTTAACAAATGCTAGATGCATTTTGCTCTGCAGCCCCGCACTTTCGCTACGGAGGAATCCAAAGTAGCGTTCACGCTCACGCTTCTCTCTGGCAAGGCTGCCTTATGGGGAACGGCGGTGTGGGAGAATCAACATCCGTGTTGTGCCTCGTTCCACCTCCTATCAGATGAGATGAAGAAAGTCTTCGACCGTGCCACGACCGGCAGGGAGGCCGCCCATCGCCTCTCGGAACTCCGGCAAGGACATTCATTTGTTACCGAGTATTCCATCGAGTTCCGTACCCTGGCGGCCGTGTGCCAGTGGAACGAGGCAGCGCAGTGGTATAGATTCCTGCATGGGTTATCCGACCGTGTTCAGCAGGTGCTGCCCCCTACACTCAACGAACTCATAGACCTGGCGTTGCGGGTGGAGGCCAAGTTTAATCGCCTGGGCCGCCAACACAGTCCTTCCAGACCACCCTTCTCTCCTGGTAGGGGGCGCTTGAGTCGAGAGAACACGGTCGGTTCTTTCGACGATCACGAGCCTATGCAGGTGGGTCGAGCTCGGCTCTCCCGGAGGGAGAGGGAACGGCGGAGGTCCCAAGGACTATGTTTATACTGCGGAGGCTCTGACCATAACAACTACTCTTGCCCGGTAAAAGAGTCAGCCCGATAGTAAACCTGAGGCTACTATTGGGTGGGATCTCCGCTGAGAAGTCCTCACCCACATCATCGACCCTCCTTCCGGTGAGACTGCGGTGGAAGAATCACCATCATGAATGTCAAGCCCTTCTGGACTCCGGAGCCGAAGGTAACTTCATTGATTCTTCACTCGCACATCACCTGAACATTCCTGTCCTTCCTGTGTCTCTCCCTATCCATGTCACTGCACTCAATGGCCAGGAACTGCCTCACATCACCCACCATACTGAACCCATCACACTCATCACATCTGGCAACCATCAAGAAACTATATCCTTTTTTCTCATGGACTCCCCTGTTGCTCCCATTGTTTTAGGTCACCCCTGGTTGTTCAAACATAATCCACGAGTGGAATGGGGTTCTAACACTGTCACATTGTGAAGTGAAAGTTGTCATGAGTCTTGTCTGGTTTCTGCTTGTCCTGTTGTTCCTGTTTCTGTTTTTCAGAAGGAGACCATGGTTTTGCCAAACGTGCCCGTTGAGTATCTGGACCTGAAGGAAGTGTTCAGTAAGTCCCGGGCTGCTTCTCTTCCTCCGCACCGTCCCTACGACTGTGCCATAGACTTAGTGTCAGGTAAATCTCCGCCTAAAGGCAAGTTATACTCTCTTTCTATTCCTGAGAGGGAGGCCATGGAGAAATACATTTCTGATTCCTTAGCCTCTGGGTACATCCGTCCTTCCTCTTCTCCAGGGGGGCGGGGTTCAATTTTTGTGGGTAAGAAGGATGGTTCTCTGCGACCTTGCATTGATTACCGAGAGCTGAACAACATTACTATTAAGAATACTAATCCATTACCACTCATGTCTTCAGCTTTCGAGAGGTTGCAGGGAGCATCCGTATTCACAAAATTGGATTTCCGTAATGCTTATCATTTGGTCCGCATCAGGAAGGGGGATGAATGGAAAACTGCCTTTAACACCCCTAGAGGGCACTTTGAATATTTGGTGATGCCGTTCGGGCTCTCCAACTCGCCCGGGTTTTTCAAGCTCTCGTGAATGACGTGTTGAGAGATATGGTAGATCAGTTTATATATGTTTACCTGGATGACTAACTGATTTTTTCTTCATCTCTCCAGGAACATGTTCAACACGTCAGACGAGTGCTCCAGAGGTTATTAGAGAATGGGCTTTTTGTCAAGGCGGAGAAGTGCGTATTCCATGCACAGTCGGTCCCCTTCCTAGGGTATATCGTGTCGTCTGAGGGAATACGAATGGACCCTGACAAGGTAAAGGCTGTGATAGATTGGCCCTACCGCGGTTTCTGGGGTTCGCCAATTTCTATCGGTGTTTCATTCGTAATTACAGCCAACTAGCCTCACCTCTGACAGCCTTGATCTCCCCCAGTACTCCGTTCAGGTGGTCTGATGCAGCTGAGGCTGCATTCACTAACCTCAAGAACCGCTTTGTTTCGGCTCCCATCCTTGTGGCCCCTGATCCCACACGGCAGTTCGTGGTGGTGGTTGACGCATCAGAGGTGGGGCTAGGAGCAGTGTTGTCCCAACGTGCTGCTTCAGATGATAAGGTACACCCTTGCGCGTTTTTCTCACATCGATTATCTCCTGCCGAACGTAATTATGACATTGGCAATAGAGAGTTGTTGGCGGTCAAATTAGCGTTGGAGGAGTGGCGCCACTGGTTAGAGGGTTCAGGGGTTCCCTTTATCGTTTGGACCGATCACAAGAATTTTGAGTACATCAGAACTGCCAAAAGACTCAATTCCAGGCAGGCTCGGTGGGCACTTTTTTTTGGCCGTTTTGAATTTACCCTATCGTACCGCCCGGGTTCCAAAAATGTCAAACCCGATTCTTTGTCACGTCTTTTTGATCCCTCCGCCCGTCCCATTACTCCTGAGTGTATTTTGCCTGAGAGATTAGTAGTCTCAGCACTTGTATGGGAGGTCGTGTCGAAGGTCAAGACGGCCTTAGAAGGGGTAATGCCTCCGTCCGGTTGCCCACTGAACCACTTATTTGTGCCGGAAGAGTTAAGGTCCGAAGTGGTCCAGTGGGGTCATTGTTCCAACATGGCTTATCACCCAGGGATAAGTATAACTAATGGGTTGGTTAGACAACGATTCTGGTGGCCACGTATGGCTCGCGATGTCCGCGATTTTGTTTTGGCTTGTTCAGTTTGCGCTAGTGGTAAGTCATCTAACCGACCTCCTGATGGGCTTCTTCGACAGCTGTCTGTCCCTTCGAGACCCTGGTCCCATATCGCTCTAGATTTTGTTACCGCCCTCCCGCCCTCTAATGGCATGACAGTCGTTTTGACTGTAGTGGACCGGATCTCGAAGGCGGCACATTTCATTCCTTTGCCCAAATTACCGACAGCCAAGGAGACAGCGGTTACTGTTTTAGATCACGTCTTTCGGCTTCATGGCCTCCCGGTAGACGTGGTCTCAGACAGGGGATCTCAGTTTATATCCAAATTTTGGAAAGAGTTTTGCAAATTATTAGGAGCGTCAGTTAGCTTGTCGTCGGGTTATCATCCCCAAAGCAACGGACAATCTGAGCGAGCCAACCAAGATTTAGAGAGGACGTTGAAATGTTTGGTCTCCAAGAATCCTTCTTCCTGGAGTCAACAACTCTCTATGGTGGAGTACGCCCACAATTCGTTGCCAGTGTCAGCTACGGGCCTCTCTCCATTTCAGTGTAGTGTAGAGTACCAGCCACCAGCATTTCCCAGTCTGGAATCTGAAGTCGCGGTCCCCTCCGCTCACGCGTTTGTCCAGAGGTGCCACCGCACCTGGACCAGAGCCTGTGAGACTCTGCTCTGGGTGAGGGAGCGCACTAAGGCCAAGGCCGATCGCCACCGGTCAAAGCCTCCCGTCTACGTCGTGGGTCAAAAAGTGTGGCTTTCTACCAGTAACATTCCATTGCGATCCGTTTCTAATAAACTAGCTCCCAAATTTATCGGCCCGTTCACTATCACCAAGATCAATAGTCCGGTGACAGTCCGCCTCAAATTACCTCCTGCGTACAAGAGGATACACCCCGCCTTTCATGTGTCCAAAATTAAACCCGTGTTTTATGCACGTATTAATCCGCCTACTCCGGTTCCCCCGCCGCCGCGTCTCGTAGATGGGGAACCGACATATTCGGTTAATCGCATTCTGGACTCGAGACGGAGGGGACGAGGATTCCAGTATCTGGTGGACTGGGAAGGTTACGGTCCGGAGGAGAGGAGTTGGGTACCTGCTAGGGACATATTGGATCACTCCCTTATTGATGAATTCAATCAGCAGGTAGGCCCTTCTGGGAACTCCAGGAGGAGTTCTTGGGGGGGGGGGGGGGGGTACTGTCACGGTTGGTAAACCGTGATCTCAGGTTGTTTACACTTTGTGGTGAATTCTGTGTGTTCCGCGTCTGCACTGATTAGTTGTGGGCGTCTCCGTTAATTGTATCAGCAACAGCTGCCACTCATTACTCATCCACTATATAATGGCTTGTCTCATGTCCTGTGTTTGTGAGATCGTTGTTTCATGTCGTTGTGTTTACCCCCGTCTGGCTTCTGTGTAGTTTGCGTTGGATGTCTGTGTTTCCCCAGAACCTCATCCACTCTTCGCACGTTCACTCAGCCACAGACACTTACCTTCGGCTCTATTCCCCGCAGTTCCTGTGCCACTCTCTCCAGCTGCCTCACGCCGTCAACACCCGGATTCCTCACCTTCTCTCCACCATACACAGAATTCCTAAAAGAATTTGCAGATTTCCTCTCAGACCTTCTAGTTACAGTTGATAAGGCGCTAATCATGGGAGATTTTAATATTCACGTTGATAATACAAATGATACATTAGGACTTGCGTTTACTGACCTAATAAACTCCTTTGGAGTCAAGCAAAATGTCACCGGGCCCACTCATCGTTTTAATCATACACTAGATTTAATTATATCGCATGGAATCGATCTTACTGCTATAGATATTGTACCTCAAAGTGATGATATTACAGACCATTTCCTTGTATCGTGCAAGCTGCGTATAACTGATATTAACTATATGTCGCAGCGATACCGTCTGGGCAGAACTATTGTTCCAGCCACCAAAGAAAGATTCGCAAATAACCTGCCTGATCTATCTCAACTGCTATTTGTACCCAAAAATACACATGAATTAGACAAAATTACTGACAACATGGGCACTATTTTCTCTAATACATTAGAAGCTGTTGCCCCAATCAAATTGAAAGAAGTTAGAGAAAAACGTACTGTACCATGGTATAACAGTAATACTCACTCTCTCAAGAAAGTAACTCGTAGTCTTGAACGCAAATGGAGAAAAACTAACTTAGAAGTTTTTAGAATTGCATGGAAAAACAGTATGTCCAGCTATAGACAGGCTCTAAAAACTGCTAGGGCAGAGCATATACACAAACTCATTGAAAATAACCAAAACAATCCAAGGTTTTTATTTAGCACAGTGGCTAAGTTAACAAATTACCAGACGCCACCTGATTCAAATATTCCACCAACGTTAAATAGTAATGACTTTATGAATTTCTTCACTGATAAAATAGATAACATTAGAAATACAATAGCGAATGTAGATTCTACAGCATCTAACACTTCAGTTTCATCCATCGCACCCAAAGATAAACTGCAGTGCTTTACAACCATAGGACAGGAGGAGCTAAATAAACTTATCACTGTATCTAAACCAACAACATGTTTATTAGATCCTGTACCCACTAAATTACTGAAAGAGCTGTTACCTGCAGCCAAAGAACCGCTTCTCAATATCATAAACTCGTCGTTATCTTTAGGACACGTCCCAAAACCATTCAAGCTGGCGGTTATCAAGCCTCTTATTAAGAAACCAAAACTAGATCCTAGTGTACTGGCAAATTATAGGCCTATTTCAAATCTTCCATTTATGTCTAAAATTTTTAGAAAAAGTTGTGTCTGCTCAATTGAGCACCTTCCTGCATAAAAATGATCTGTATGAAGAATTTCAGTCAGGTTTTAGGCCCCACCATAGCACAGAAACTGCACTTGTTAAAATTACAAATGACCTGCTTCTTGCGTCAGACCAAGGCTGCATCTCATTTCTAGTCTAACTTGATCTTAGTGCTGCGTTCGACACCATAGATCATGACATACTCATAGATCGATTACAAAACTATACAGGTATTCAAGGGCAGGCTCTAAGATGGTTTAGATCCTACCTGTCCGATCGCTACCATTTTGTTTACTTAAATGGGGAGTCATCTCATTTATCATCAGTAAAATATGGAGTGCCACAAGGATCCGTCCTAGGTCCCCTTCTATTTTCAATATACATGTTGCCCCTTGGTAATATTATTAGAAAATACGGAATTAGCTTCCACTGTTATGCTGATGATACTCAGCTATATATCTCAATGAGACCAGATGAAACTTCCCAATTATCTAAGCTAACAGAGTGTGTTAAAAATGTAAAGATTGGATGACAAATAATTTTCTCCAATTAAATTCGGATAAGACGGAGATAGTAATTATTGGACCAAAAAACACTACACAGAATCTTGTAGATTACAATCTGCAACTAGACGGATGTACTGTTACTTCCTCTACAGTCAGAAATCTGGGTGTTATATTAGACAGCAATTTGTCTTTTGAAAATCATATTTCCAATGTAACAAAAACTGCATTCTTCCATCTTAGAAACATTGCCAAGCTACGAAACATGTTATCTGTTTCTGATGCAGAAAAGCTAGTTCATGCATTCATGACCTCTAGACTGGACTATTGTAATGCACTTCTAGGTGGTTGTCCTGCTTCGTCAATAAACAAGCTACAGGTAGTCCAAAATGCAGCAGCTAGATTCCTTACGAGGTCAAGAAAATATGATCATATTACCCCAATTTTACAGTCTCTGCACTGGCTACCTATTAAGTTCCGTATCAGTTACAAATTATCATTACTTACCTATAAGGCCCTAAATGGTTTAGCTCCAGCGTACCTAACTAGCCTTCTACCACGTTACAACCCATCACGCACCCTAAGGTCACAAAACGCTGGACTTTTGGTAGTTCCTAGGATAGCAAAGTCCACTAAAGGAGGTAGAGCTTTCTCACATTTGGCTCCCAAACTCTGGAATAGCCTTCCTGATAATGTTCGGGGTTCAGACACACTCTCTCTGTTTAAATCTAGATTAAAAACACATCTCTTTCGCCAAGCATTCGAATAATGTATCTTTTTAATTGTGAGTGTAGTTGCATCTGATCAAAGGTGCATTTTTATTCATTAGCTTGGGTTAAACTAATTTTACTATGTTGGATCAGCAGCTATGCTAATGATGTCTGTATTTTGTTTCTATGTTTTGCCTAGGATCTACACAAGCTCCAGTCTGGATCCAGAACACCTGAGAAGAGATGATACTGACCCTCAGAGGACCTCAGATGATGCTAACCCTGAATCAACAAACAGAACTAACAATTATTCCTAAATGTGTGACTGAATCATATAATAACTTAATTAATAATATTGATAGTTCATCGTCTAGCTGACTACGTCTTGTATTATTATTATTATTATTTTTTAGTTTTTCTAAAATCCTGTCAAATGTGCACAAACTACTAGCTACTTCTAAATATTGTAGAAACATAATTTTCTGTAAAGTTGCTTTGTAACGATTTGTTTTGTAAAAAGCGCTATACAAATAAACTTGAATTGAATTGAATTGAATTGAATTGAACCACCGTCTGGGCTTCTCACCGCCACAACCATCCCTCTGGAGTGTCGCTGTATCATCGTCATTGTGTGTTTTTGTACCATCATCATATCTTCTCATTAAATATCTGTAACTCGCTATTGTTTCCAGACGTTCCTTTCACCAGCCGTCACACAAACCTGCATAACCATAACAACCCGGCAGATGCTGAAAAGAATTCAGCACGTCTGTGCATTTCATTCACACAGACACACACAGAACACACATGATTCATATGTAATAAAAAAAAATTGCCTTAATATGTACAGATAGTTCATATTGAAATTTAAGTGTAATGACAAATTCTGTCCAAGTTTTCCGCGTCACGGAAATCATAGAGCCCTAGTTTCATTTTTATCTGAAGCTGCTCCACTAACGTCTGTCTTGTCGGTCTCCATCTTTCTTGTGATTTTAGCAGAGTTTGTTCTCCTGTCCTGCTCCTGCTAATAATAATAATAATTATTATTATTAACATTCACTGCTGTAGTTCCAGGGTGCTTTTTATTATTATTTTATTCTTTTACTCATTAATTAATGAGTTTTAAAATGTTGCAAAGTACAATACTTCAAACTAAATATACTTAAGTTAAAGTAAAATTACATATTTAGAAGTACACAAAAAAAGCAACTTAATTATAGTAAAGCGATATTAAATTAGTTTCTTTCCTTTCAAAAAAAAAAAAAAAAAAAAAAAAAGGCAAGAAAAACACTCAGTAGTGTCCAAAGTAGCAAAACAAGACTTCACCAGAGTAACACAATGCAAATGTAATGCATTACAGTAACATATTACTTTTTGCTGTAATGCAGTAGTGTAAGTCATCGCAAGACATTAACGAATTAAAAATATTATATATGTACAAAAATATTGTATAAATATATTTATTTTCTGTGTCCATCACTGATATATTTGTTTAGCAATTTATTTTATTCATCTCCCTCTCGCTAGTGGATCTTTGTATTGTGTGACATAGTCCAGTGAAGGTGTGTTTAGGGCGGGTTTTACAGGAGTGCCACAAGCATGACACGGCATGATTTCGGCCACTGTGCTTGAGGTCCGAGGCTTTTAGTTCCACTCGACTCGCTGTTAGCCCTGGCTCGCACTGGCCAGTGGAAAAGCGGCTAATGGGTGAAGATGGCAGAAGACTGTACGTTCGTTCGCAAGATGGACATATGTGCATCTTGTCATTTTACAATTGCATATGGCATTAGAGTTTATATATAGTCCTGTTGTGTCTAATAGGAATAGGCCCAAGCAAATCACGGATATTGCCAGATAATCGCTTTACCTCTACCATACTTTTAACAGACTTAGATCGTTTGTGATTCTGGCGGACACCTGTTCTTGCATTGTCTTGAGCCTTAACTTTGCCAATTATTAGCTATGTTATTAGTACTCTGGATAGCCCAGAGTCATTATGCTACATCAATATACCCTTTACTGGATGTAAAATGCTCTGCAGTACATTTTGTCATTTCAGAATGTTACATTTAATTCTGTAGTTTTAATATTGTAAGGTAATGAATTACTTTTAAATTACAGTAACAAGTAATCTATAATGTATTACAGTTTGGAAGTAACTTGCACAACACTGGCATTTGTACATTAATTAAAGATTCCCCCAGACTGTAACATCACACAAAAGTCACATGTTTGTCATCTATTAGATTTTCACTATTTTAAGACTTCATCTGTCTAAAAAAGGGAAAAAGAAAGATAAATATAATGTGCGGTTAAGGTTTATTTTGAATTAAATCATTACATCTTATCTATGTGACACTGAAAAAGAAACAAATAGCCTATTAGAATTAAACACCACAACTACAGTAATTGCATTTGAGTTAAGGAACATAATTGGATCAGAGAAATAAAGCCACTACTGTAATACACCTGAAAAACTGTCTATGCATGCAGTGATACCACAACACATTGTCACACAAGTCAAACACATTATCCAGTTTTTTATCATTTCCTCCAGTCAGCTAAAGGGTGATGGATCTTATCTTATCTTACCACAATATAAAAACCCCTGCCTAAACCTAGCCATATATATTTACATTTGTATCGATTTCAAATTATGAGTATTATAAGCATTTCTTCTCAAGACCCAATATTTGAAGTAAACAGTGGCTAGCTACATTAGTACACATATTGTTCTTTACAAAATTAATGTCTAATGTGTAGGCAGTTAAGCTTACATGACCTATGAATAATTGTTCCAAAACTCAGTCAAAAGACATTCCGGTCACTGACTGGAAGCTACTATCCAGCAGCATGGCATCTGAAGTCAGACCTGAAGGGGGAAGGAGGTATACAATGATCATTAAACAAATGAATGCAGGTTCCTTAAAGGGTTAGTTCATCGACAGTATATCGTACATAGGTTTTCAAAGGAGGGACAGAAAGCTCTCGCACTAAATCTAAAATATCTTAAACTGTGTTCCGAAGATGAATGGAGGTTTATGGGTTTGGAATGACATGAGGGTGAGTCATTAATGACATAATTTTCCTCTTTGGGTGAACTATCCCTTTAACATAGAAGTATGCTTTGACAAAACCATTATGGAGAAAATCAGCCAATAGGAAGTTAGACAATATCACATTAATATTTATTACTTACCTCCACAGACTCTTGGTCTATTCCGACCGATTCGATCAGTTATGGACCACAAATAATTTTTTAATTCAGCATCACAGTCTATCCTTATTACACTTTGTTTTAATGCAGCATCTGAAAGAGAAAACTTGAATTCATTGGTAATTTATTGGATGGTAGTGCTTTAAACTAACAGCTGCTCTTGTACACTGCTCTTGTGATTAGAGCTGTAGTCAAGTCCAGCTTTGTCGAGTCCAAGTCAAGTCCAAGTCCAGGACTAGTCGAGACCGAGTCAAGACCGAGTCCAAAGAGGTTCGAGTCCAAGTCAAGTCCAAGTCCAAAATTTTCAAGTCCAAGTCAAGACCGAGTCCAAATGAGAGAAAAAAGGGTCCTCTTCAAGACCACACACTTAACTACTGATAATGTTTGTGATGCGAGAGACAGCATATCTCCTATTCTAAGAAAATAAATTTACATTATTATTTGTAATGATCAAAAAGCATGTGCAAAGTAAAGTAAAAACTCTTTAGGACAGGGGTCTCCAAACTACATCCTGGATGGCCAATGTCCTGAAAAGTTTAGCTCCAACTGGCCTTAACACACCTGGAAGATTAGTGTGTCTATTAAGAGCTTGATTAGATGGTTCAAGTGTGTATAATTAGGGTTAAATCTAACAGGGGCGTTATACAAGATCCTGTGCCCTATGCATAGGCAGCCCTGATGGGCCCCCATGCCCCCCACCCATGAAAATATCCAGGTAAAATAAAATATATTTCAGATTCATAAAGGACACTGGCCCTCTAGAGCAAAGTTTGGAGCTGTAAGGTCAAATAATTTGTATGTACTTTATTTTCATTTTATTTACTTAATGCTGCTTTTGCTGACATTATGTCTGTGGTCAAAGATGTATATGACTGATGCCTTGGCACAGACACACGCAAAGCTCGGGATATGACAAATGCGCGAAGCAAGGCTAGAATGGATACGTTTGGCTCTACTGGGCATGCACACATAAATACAGCGACATTTTTGTCATACTATACTAGTGTTTGCATAGACTAGTCGAGCACTGTCGGAAACAATCGACTACTCCAGCATGCATTAACCATAATGCATACAAAGTGTTGGCAAGTACGATGTGAATTTTAGAATTACAATATTGCGTGGAGCTGTTACTATATGACCTTATCTATGTTGCATGTAAAAAATAAAATATGTAATAATTAGGGTTGTGCCTGAAGCCGAATGCCTTATTCCGAATGTTTAATTCTGTACTGAACAGCTTCCATGCACTTGTCTGGTGATTTGAATGGGGGCCAGTAACATTGTTTCTTGTCTAGACTCCAGTTTGTTGGTGCCACCACCACCTCATCTGAGTCTTGCAGAGTAACAATTGCATACATGGTCTGTCTAGTGGAGGGGAAAGGAAAACAACAAAACAGCATGTTTAGCTCTGATTGTGAGTGCTTAATTTTACCATTAATTGACCGGAAAAAAATATTATGCAAACCATGGGATTGACAAAAGTTACAGAAAAGATGGTACCAATTCACCAATCATAGAGCATTGGTATCTATACCAATTCACAGGTATTATTTTTTAATTGGTTGAGCTAGCCTTGCATTCTTTAGTCAGATGTCTATTCTAATTGCTTCACAAATTATGGCAAACACAATCTTTCTACACTCAGTGGATAATATATGTACATTATTAAAACACATAGGAAAATTAGATCTTGATCGTCTTCATGATCCTCACTTTCAACCATCCTTCATCAGAATTTCTTTTTGCTCATTTATTACAGACCCAAAATCATGCTGTTCACAGCCTCTACTCTCTGTATTGCCTTTTATATTGAATGTTATTCATGAGTGTTTCTGGCTCCCTTTCTTTCCAATCCTCAGCCATAGACTCATTTCCCAAGCACTTTAATTGTTTACCATTAGCATTTCCTCTGTGTAATTCCTCAATGTAAAACACTTCATTAGCTCTTTCCATCACAGCAGCTAATACTTTCTCAAGGTCCTCAGGTAGGATGCAAATTATCACACTGTCTTTAAAAAAGAATATCCTGCTGTTTTAAATGCCCAGCTAATGCAGAGCCAAATAATTTCAAAGCCAGCATAATGAGAACTGGGGTCAAAGGACAGCCCTGATCCAGCAGTTTGTCTCTCTCGATTGAAACATCTACAGATTCAGTATCTACTTCTGGTGCATCTCTGAGGAGGTTTTTCACAATGAGGAAATCCTGATACAGGGTTGGGTTTGACCGTTTTTGCTTTTCTATTTCATCCTGAATATGAGACAACCTCATCTCAGTGCAGAATGTTTTGGAAGTGATCAAGAAAGTAGTGGAATCTTTTGGTGCATGATCCTTTGACTGAGACTCCAAGTAATCACCTAGATGTTTTGCCAGAATAGTTGGAATGACAAGGTAACCAACGTTAAAGTGCGGTCGAGACAGAAGCCCACCAGGGTGGCGCATGCAAGCACAAGATCTCATGCATAGACATTCACCAGGTCTGCTCTGCATGTCTTGGGCTGAAACATGCTCAAATGGCGGTCGATAGTCATGGATCCTGTGAGCTAGTCCCCCTCCGGTTCCTACCCCTAAAGTACCTATTCCTGTAGAGCTGCCCACCACGGCAACTTTATCATGGGGTGAATAACTGGATGCATGCGCCCCCCTGGGCCGGTGCCCTCAACACGGACGAGGAAGAGGAGGGTGCGTTTGAATTTGAGGAAGAGGGGCAATCGAATTTCCTTCTCTCTGAAGAGGAGGAGGATTTAGAGGATTCCCCTTTTCTCCCCCCTGTGTAACCGGCACAACCCCTCGTAACTGCAGGATCCACGGAGGAGGTGGGCGGGGCACCATCCTCTCCGCTTCTTAGTGTGGATCTGCAGGATGTGTGGAGGGTATGGAGAAGGAGGGCCTTCTTCGCATTCCCCCCATGGAGCCTTTAGTTGTAGCGCATCTGCATCCAAAGCATACAGTGGCTGCGAATCCAACATTGCCATCAAAAGCAGACCACTTCCAGTCGAGCATGATGGAGCACGCTTACAAAGCAGTCGCTCTCTCAGTCCGGGCCATGAACACCATCTCTCTGCTAACGGGATACCAGGCAGAGCTACAATACGAGACATGCCAAGTCAGACAAAGTGGAAAGAAAAAACTGTGTTGTCACAGATCTCTCACTCTGTCTTCAGAGATGTGGCATTCAGGCAGTGGGCAAGGCCATGGCCATGATCATTCAGGAGAGAGGACGCTGGCTTAATTTGACGAATCTCTCCGACAGAGAAAAGGAAGCCATCTTAGATGCAACGGTCGTCGCAGAAGTTTTTTGGTTTTGGTTTAGCGCCGATATGGATGCAGAAGAGATGCGAAGAGAAGAAAAGGGATGATGAGGCCTTGCAGCACTGCATGCCAAGAAAGATGCAGACTGGACCCCCGCAACCTCCTCGGCAGGCTTTTGCGCAGGCTACAGCTCGCCTACCCCCCCAGCTTTCGCATTCCAAGGCGACAGAGATTGCGTGTGAATGCAACAACAGTTCAGAGTGGCGTACCAGAGCAGAAACCTGCCTGGCCCAGGAAGAATTATCCGCCCGCGACCGCTCAGACGGACCAGCCGGCTCCTCGCCCTACCCAAGTGATGAGGAGGAGGAAGAAGAAGGCCATTTGAGAGGGTCTTCCTGAGGGAAGGGGAGAATGGGAAGGTTCACTCCGCTGAAGGTTGTGAACCACGTAAACTCTGTCCAAACGCAAAGTGTTCGCACATGCGCAGTTAAGACCTCAAACCCGTTTATGACTCGGCCATATGATGGCGCCGGAACGCTGCAAATAAAATATTGGGAAGAGTGCACACAGTCCCGTTGGATGCTGAGTACGGTTACAGACTGCAGTTTGCCACTTCTCGCCCACAGTTCAAAGGAATAATTTATTCTCAGGTGCGGGGAGCATTCATACATGTTCTTCAGGACGAAATTACCTCCCTGTTGAACAAAAAGGCAATAAGAGTGGTTCCACCCGACTAAAGTCACAGTGGGTTTTAATCGAGATATTTCCTAGTCCCAAAAAAAGTGAATTGAAATCTCTGCCCCATATTAGATCTTTGTGCACTGAACAAATACCTAAGGAAGTACAAGTTCAGAATGTTCACTCATTCTACAATTCTGAAACTGGTGCGTCCAGGAGATTGGTTTACGTCAATAAACCTGAAGGATGCATATTTTCACATAAGAATATATCCACCCCACAGGAAATTTCTGAGGTTTGAGGTTGAGGAATTTCTAGCGTTCTTCTGTACGTGTTCCCACCGATTGCGTTGATATCTCCAGCCGTGCCACAGAGTGAGGGGGGAGGGCCTGAAAATGATACTGGTAGCTCCACGGTGGTCAGAGAAAAAAAAAGAGGTGGGTAAACTATAAATTCTGGGTGACCACATTGTGGTCACGGTAAGGTGGGCCACTGCCTACCGGTTTATGTGTATCCTGATGACATCACTATAGGCTATCATTTGATATTACTACCAAGGGTATCACTGGTTGTTCCCTCATATAGGTCACACAATCACTATGCAATTCATGGGCGTAGGTTTGGTCTCAGCTTTGGTGGGGACACCCTCATAACCCCCCCCCCCCAGATATTGTAAGATACCAGTGATTTAATGGTGAATTAGTATAACTGTATAATCTCAAAAAAGCACTCTCAAAAAAAAAAAATCTGAGACTGTGTAATGCTGAACAACCAAACGTTTTATTAAGATAAATTATTATGTACATTAGTATTTACACTAACAAAAAACACTATTACTAAAACACATTACTATCATTCTATCTGGGTAATACTATCACCAGTTAATACTATTTTCCACAGCAGAATCTGCATTTGAAAGCCTGTTCAGTCACTACTGCTTGTTTATTTGTGTGGCTAGCTAGTTATTTTGCCTACTTACACTCTGACTCTGCTTTATGAAAAAGCTTCTTATGTCCCCTTTCTTCTTCTTGGGTGGCATCTACAAAGTACAAAAAGGGGCAAAAAAAAAAAAAACCCGGCATATTAAAATGTTTTTACTCTGGCCCTTGTAACTTACCGTCGGCGTCGTCAACATGCGCGCAGCCGCGCACACAAACCACCCGCTCGCTGCTAGTGGAAACACAAAAGTAGTCCGGGCCCGCGCGTATAGCCTGTCAGATACCCCGCCGGCAATCAAATTACGGCGTTTCTTGTACTGTCGTCGTCCTGGCCGTTAGAATCGATCCAAATAGCAGTGCAAAGATCCAAATAGCAGTTCAAAGGAGCTTGCTAAATATTGGTGGGGACAAATTTGTCATCTCAAAATATTGATAGGGACTAGTACCTAGCGTCCCCCCCTAAACCTACGCCCATTCATACATTAATCTAAGTTCTTGTTAAAGAGACTCAAGAAGGAATAATAAGGTTGAAATCTATAAAGTTTACTAAATGACAAAACAGAGAGAACATTTTTTTTTAAAGAGGAATAGAGAAGGGAGGCTTACTGTATATCCAGGGGTTCCAATGCAATGCACTTGTACGTAATGATTAGGGATTTGGGATAATTTTAATGGTCGATTAATCTGTTGAATATTTTCTCAATTAATCGGTTAGTTGTTTGGTCTATAATATGTCAAAAAAATGTGGATCATTGTTTCCCCAAAAGCCCAGGAATGGTCCTCAAATGTCTCGTTTTGTCCACAACTCAAAGATATTCAGTTGACTGTAACAGAGGAGAGAGGACACTAGAACATATTCACATTAACAAGCTGGAATCAATTATTTTTTTACTTTTGTCTTTCATATATTTTATCAATGACACAGACTGCAATGACACAGACAGCTTCATTGCAGAAGGACATCCTTTTGGTCACGTGGTTCACGTGAGATGATTGACAGCTTTACAAACTAATTATATTGCAATGATGTCATAGCTGACACGAATCGATAAGAGGCGAGTAATAGTTAGCTCTGTTAGCTGTTTTAGCTCTTCAGATCGCATAAATCAGTGTAAAATAAATAGAAATGTTATTCTGTATGACGAAATTATTATCTCTTCAAATATGCGCACCATTAGACTATACTGGCGGATCGTGGATATTGTATGTATAGAACACAAATAAACCGGAGATGAGATGAATGGCTGCTGTATGAGTGATGATTTCTATTCAAAATAACGAACGTTACTATTATTATTCCTATTATTATTATTAATTGCCGGATATCCATTCTTGAATCTTGATGCAGTCTGTTGCGTGTGGTTCATTTTGAACGAATCTTTAATATGACTCAGGACTATCGAGTTGTCTCAGAGAGTGATTCGTTCATTTTGTGTTGACAGCACATGTGCATTACACAACATATGGGCTCTGAATCGTCAGGTGAGGTCTGAGTCTTTTATTCTTCCTGTCAGTCCCATAGAGACGGGAAGAGAAAAGATTAGTTCATTTTGCAGAACGAGACTCAAAGATCCGAGTCAGTAAAATGATCCGAACTTCCCACTATTACTGGCAACACTTTAAGCAATTGGTCAACACTGACAAGTTGCAGCGCAATATGAAAGACTTCAACCTATGAAACTAATAATGAACAATATGGTGCGTAAACGGCGTTTAAGTGCGTTTAGCCTCCACTACATCCCTGGGTGTGCGGATATGATAGATCAGGTTAAAGCATTCTCAACAATAAAGGTGTTTCTGGCCTCAATATCTGCCTGTCATGTGGGTTTTGATAACAAAACTGTGGGGCAGCACCCGTTAGTGTGCCGGATTATGAAGGTGGCACGTCGCACTTTGCCAGTCTCAAAACCGCTTGGTGCTTGATGCGCTTTCAGTGACTCCATTTGAGCCACTGGACAAATCTGACCTGATATTATTGTCGTTTAAGACAGCACTGCTGTTAGCTTTGGCTTCAGTGAAGCGTGAAAGTGAAATTCATTGTGAATTCAGCGTGTACATGGTTTATGCCAGGGGACGCAGGGGTGTTTTTGAAACCTAATCCTGCTTTTATGCCCAAAGTGGTCAATTCTATTGTTCCTCTCAAGTTAGGAGCCTTTAACCCACCACCTTTTTCTTCAACAGAACAGCAAAGGCTGAATACGTTTTGTTCGCTGCGTGCTTTACGCATTTACATGGAGAGGACTAAAGGGTTCAGAGAGAGTGATCAGCTGTTTGTGTCTTGGGTGAAGCCACGTATGTGGAAGCCGATTACTAAACAGCATTTATCCCACTGGATAGAGGAGACAATTTCTCTGGCATATTCCAGTAAGGGTCTTACACCTCCATCTGGTTTACGTGCTCATTCAACAAGAGGAATGTCGACGACATGGGCCCTCTTTAAATGAGTTATGTTACAAGATATTTGTGATCCAGTGAGTTGGTCCTCACCACACATATTTGCGAGGTTCTATAAACTGGATGTTACAGCTCAAATGTTTGCACATGCCGTTTTGAGCGTTGGATCTTAAGTGTTAACCAAGTAATAGTTCTTTGGATGGCAGGAGACTTTGAGACAGGCTATCTGGAAATACGGGAGTTAGGATATCCCATAGTGAGACACCGAAACGTATGCTTAAAAGAGAACAATAGGTTACTTGCGTAACCCTGGTTCTTTGTTAGCATTAAGTGAGGTGTCTCATCAGATCACCCTCCTTGCTGTGTGAAGCGAGGAAGAGGTGTGCTTGTTTTGAATGTCGTAATGACGTTGCGTCGCTTCTTTCATACCGAGAGGGAGCCACTCCCTGACGCAACGTCATGTCTGCCAGCCAATTGGGGTTGATAGTTGAACTGTTTGAGCTTGAGACATGCTATGCGTCTGTGAATTGTTGTGTGTATGTATTTTGATATCTCTGCTCGTGTGTAGGCATGTTTGTGTTCCAGATGGGTGTTGCCTCTGTTATCCAGATAGAAATTGTGATTGGTCCTACTATGCACCTCAACGAGATATAAGGACCGCCCCCAAACACTCATCTGCTGCCTTTGAGCCTCGTTGACACTGTAAAGTCATGTTTCACAAGCATTCTGATTGACTGTTTTCTACTAATGTTTGTATCTTCGTCGTTGTTTGGATGCGGGTATCGTACAAGAAAGAGATATTCTGTGTAGTAAATCTGTTGAGTGTCTATCATTTTAAGTTCAAATTCAGAATCTCCTGTTTATCTAAACATTACCTGTTTTGACTACAATTTGGATTCTGATTCTGCTTTGTGTACACCCTGAAACTTTGTAAATATATTTGTAAATACTAGTTTGCCAAATTAAGGGATGGAGGGTTAGATGCCATTTTATTTAACTATGTATCTTTTTCTTCACTTTGTTTATGGTTGAGGGAGGAAGGTGAGTTGGTCTGTATTTTGTTTTCTTTATTTCCATGTTAAGAGTTTTCAAAATAAAAAAAAATAAAAAAAATTTGGCCTTGTCTGCCCCTGAAGAAGTTCCCGTTGAAAGAGAATAATTTTTTTTATTTGGCATCCCTCTGGTGTGAACTCTCTTTCTGTTATGGCTAACTCCTAGAGCTTGTAACAGAACACAAAACAAATAGACAAGCCAAAATGTTTTTCATTAAAATTCATGAATGTAATTAGTGTAAATTACATTAGTAATCTCATTTAATAGCATACTTTATTAATAATGCAGTTACAATGTTCCCCATTCCCATTTAAAACCGGTTAGTCTTCTGCTAGCTAGTGAAACATTACAAAAAATCTAAATTGACAAATAAAAGATTGGACATTCAAATAATAACACATTTGTCTTTTTTAAATAATCACTAAAAACGAATGAGATGAACAAATTATTTCAATCAGAAATGTACTTTGGCTATGGTTGAATAAATGTTCAGCGACATCTTATAGATGTTTGAATTTTGCCAGAATTCTTTCTTTATATAGTGTTGATATGGCAATTAGTAAATACTGTAAGTTTAGTTTTGCTAGTATGTGTGAACATTTTTAAACCATATGTGTTACAACTAACTAAAAGATCCCCTGTTCTAAATGCTTAAACAAGATATCCATTGAATCAAACCACAACAGGAGAAAAGTGATCAGTTTTTTAAAGAAAATGCTTCTTCATTTATCAAAATGTTGCAACATATAAGTTGTACATTGTTCCTGCATAATAAAACTGACCCCGTACACTTCAATTAATCCAGCTATCTATAGTCCCAAAACTATCCTCACCCGTATCAGTAAAAGGAAAGGTGTTGCACTATATTAACAAACAAGCGTTTGATCATTGTATAACATCTATTAAAACCATTTGTAGATTTTCAAGAACCGCATGATTAAATGAATTGAAAGTTTATTGACATTTGTATAAGCATTTGATTTTACATTAAATAATCATCTTATTAAAAATTACCAACCATTAAGTAATGTTTAATAAAGGGCTAAAACTAAAAACTTAGTTAGGTTTTCAAATGTTAGCTAAATTTAAGAACCATAATACTTTGAGTGAAGTGTTACCTTGTATGTCTTGGGATAATGTCTGTGGGACAAGACACTTGCGTCGTTTCAGCTGCCAAGCCCTGATGAGTGCTCTGACCTCAGATCTGTCTTCAACTCTCGGGTGTGGATCTCTAAAATATTCCAATATCTGGAAACACACTCTGTGCCAAGCAAAGGGGGAAAAAGTTATTAATCGAGCGCAGCGTTAGTTCAGTCAGGCCACGAAGGCATAGGATGCGAACAGCTGATGGGGTCAGCTGTCAAATGGCTCCAATCACTCCTATTCTCCAATTAGATACGGGACATATATACATGGCACTACTACTTGGTAAGTATGGTCAAATGGCTCGCAACCCTCCCTCTCTCCCTCTCCCTGTCTGAAATAAGTTGTATTTAAAAATTCATATGGCACTGAATTATTATCATCTATTATAACCTGGACTGTAAGCCAAAGGTAAAGGATTCAGGTCTGTTAGATAAATGAGAATGTACTGTGATAGAAATTGGCTGTTTTTATAATGTGCTTCTCCAAGTTTTCTGTTTTTTTCTGAAATTATACATTAAAATGAAAAAAAAAAATTGCGGAAAATGTACTCATCTTAAGAACATCCAAAATATGAGTTTAATTCTTAATTAGAACAGATTTGGATAAATTTAGCATTACATCGTTTGCTCACCAATGGATTCTCTGCAATGAATGGGTGCCGTCAGAATGAGAATCCAAACAGCTGATAAAAACAAAACCATAATCCACAAGTAATCCACACAACTCTAGTTCATCAATACATTATATGGAGCAAAACTCTCTGTTTGCAATAAACTGATCATTGTATTTCAACTTCAAACTGTTGTTTTCTTGCCTAAATGATTCTGACAGAGAATCTATACCTTGGATGGCCTGAGAGTGAGCAAATTTTCTGCTAATTCATTCATTCTTGGATGAGCTATTCCTTTATTCTGTCTAGATCACAAGCTAGTTTTTTTTTTCGGTCACTCAACTCCTTGAAGAAGTTGGAGAGGCAAAAATGTACACCATTCTATGCCATTATAGCTTAAACTGGGAATGCCATGCACCAGAATATATGATTAAATATTTTTTAAGCTTACCCTATCTTTCATCGGTGTATGCTTTCTCAAAAATCTCAGTTGTATCTTGAGACTGCAATCTAAAGTGTTGGTGATTTCCTCTTCATGCTGTTCGTCAAGCTGTCTGTGCAGTCTTCTTTCTCAGATGAAAGAAAGCACCCAAAAAAGCTTCAAGCTTACAGATTAAGTAAGTGAGTTGCAGATGCACATTTACACTACAATCTACAATTATGCTTGTTTTTTTCTAACCGCAATGCACTGCATAGGATGTGGTACATATCGTATTACAGGATGTGTGTGTGCACGCTATTTCTCTGTAGACATAAATGCAAGCATTTTAATCAGGAAACACAAGCATTTCCATATTGTTTCCATATACCCTTTTAAAGCAAAGTGCATTCCTTTATAGAACTTAATCGTTACAGGGGTGCTGGGAACAGTCGCACTCAGCAAACAGCAAACAAGCCCAATGTGAAAGCCACCTAAGCTTCATCCATGTCTAATGTCTGCTCTGTTTTTCTTCATAAGTTATGGCCGATATGGCCAATATATATATATATATTTACCCCCTTCAATATTTCTCATTTCTGATCCCTTTACAATATTAGTAAAACATTAGGCATTAGATCCCCATGTATATTTATAAAGAGTCATTATTAATCAAACATTAATATTCAGTAATTAAATATCATCACAGCTTTTGCTTATATTCAAAACTGACTATGCTTCATTTTCATTGGTTTTAACGCAACTTTGCCTCAGGGGAAATGGCAAAATTTTAAAGCAAACAACATGCAAACTCTTGTGTTTCCTTATTAACCCTTGCATTGTACAAAATGACTACTACTGTTGATGTCCAGAATGTCCCCTAAAAAAAGGAGCTGAGTGGTTTGAAAATAAACATCTTCAAAAAAACAAAACAAACATACAATACATATGTATGATAGTGATTTTATTAAGTATAAAAGTCATATCAAATGAGATTAGGAGACTCTTTCTCTTTTTTTTTTATTTCCCTTGCTTTCATTTCACGTGAAGTCCACACCCCAAAAGTGAATCGGCTCTGACGTCAGACGTCTCACTCTGCTCAACACAACAGTTGAATCGACGGCAGTTTCCTGTCTTACAGACATCATCCTGAGAGATAAAAGGTACTGTTGTCTTCAAATTATAAAGGTGTTTAAAAGTTAACTAAAATTCCAAAACTTATTTTGTCAAAAATATTTTCTGTTCTTTTTTAGCTTACTGTTTTCCAAAACAAACTATAGACATACATATTACGACAAATTTATCTAATGAGCATTCAACATCAACATTTTGTTTTTTATCTCTCTGTACGATCCTTTATACTCATCTTAGAATTTGTATACAAGCAAGACATTCAAGGCATTCACATGGGATATATATAATAATAATAATAATAATAATAAAAAAACAGGTTATACCTTAAAAAAAAGTCATGTTATAATTACAATTATTATTTCAGTTTATAATTTTTGGAGACGTCTGTTTTTTCCACACTATAATGTATGATTGAAAAGGTTGAATATGTGTGATTTGTGGAACAGTGGTACAAGTGGAACTCTTTATTAACTAAATCAGATTAAAAAAGAAAAGCAGGTATACGATCTTATCCAAGATACTCTTGATATATTTCAAACACACTTGTTTTCCAAGAAGTAACATTGTTTTATTAATATGCATGCATAAAAATGACCTGCTCATGTTTTTATCAGAGACAAACACCTGGTTAAACAGGGAGTGGCAATTGTGGTAGAAACAGTCACATGGTCTGTTTGATTACAGTCTGTTAGCAAGTGTAACACAACATTAATGCTTAAACCATACAGTAAACAAAACAACTATAATAATAATAATAACCATAACAATAATAATTGAAAAGTAATATTTTTAGAAGAAGGGAACAATAGCATTGATTTAAACTGTTGGCATCGGTTCGATTCCTAGGAAATTATAAATAATAGGAGAAGATAAATAATAAATCTTAAATATAATTTAAATCACTCTGGATAAAAATGACTGCCAAATAGAAAATTGTTCTACTGGTGTCAGGAAACCATGAAAGTCTCAGTAATTCAAAACAAAAATGTTCTACCTTCCATCACCCTTTGTTTTGACAGGGAACTTACTAAAGCAGATCTGTCAATGGCTTCACAGACCATAAACTTCACCACCTGGAATGTTAACGGACTTAAAAGACAAAGAGATCAGAAATTTCAAAAACTACAAAATGCTGACGTTGTTTTCTTACAAGAGACACACATTGGAGTAGGAGATGAACATATTATAGAAGGTCTAAAAAACAAGTGGCATATTTTCTACACAACGTATATGTCCCGAAAGGGATCAGCCATACTAGTGAAGAAAACACTGGATTTTGAATACATAAGTGATGAAAAAGATGACTGTGGAGCTTATGTTGTGCTGAAATGTAAAGTGAAAAGTCAGCTGTACACACTGGTTAGTGTTTATAACCATGGCACAGACAAAAAAACCCTTGATAAACTTTCAAGCTACCTGCAGTCAATGACCACAGGACTGCTGGTGATCGGTGGAGATTTCAACACAGTTCTGAATCCATTTATTGACAAAGACAATTCAAAAAGGGTGACAGATACCTCAATCCACAGAAAGCTGCGCTTTTGTGTGAAAAAGTTCCTGAAATCTCTTCAGCTGGTTGATGTCTGGAGAAGAAAGAATCCTGTAAATCAAAATTATACGTTCAATAGTCAAGTTGCTTCCAGGCTAGATTATTTCTTCTTTCCAGAAGAATGCATGTGGCGTGTCAGAAGTTGTCAAATCAGAGACTCAGGGATGCGCGATCATCGTCCTGTGTACTTGGAAATGGGAAATGTACTTTTTCAGAAAGATCTCCACGTACAATTATTCTCCCAACTATTTAATCATAAAAAGCATATTTTGACATATGAGACAGGTTCATCACTGGGTAAAGAAAGCCCACATGCACTCAGTGAAGTTGATATTGTTTCAGCTGTAAATTCTCTTCAAGTGTCAGACACACCGAGACCAGACGGCATCCCAGTTTCCTTCTACAAAGACAACATTCAGGTTATAATTCCATACATAAAGATGATCTATGACAGAATCCACAGCGGTTCATTTAACTGCTCTGAGAAACACTTTAATGAAACTGTGAAAAGTCCCCATGACAATAGTCAACACTTCTTTAACGTTGATTACCTTGTCATTGCAACCATTCTGGCCAGACGTCTAGATGATTACTTGGAGTCTCAGTCAAAGGGTCGGGTACCAAAAGATTTAGCTACTGTCATGATCACTCCCAAAACATTCTGCACTGAGATGAGGTTGTCTCATATTCAGGACGAAATAGAAAAGCAAAAACGGTCAAACCCAACTCTGTATCAGGATTTTCTCATTGTGAAAAACCTCCTCAGAGATGCACCAGAAGCAGATACTGAATCTGTAGATGATTCAAGCGAGAGAGACAAACTGCTGGATCAGGGCTGCCCTTTGACCCCAGTTCTCATTATGCTGGCTTTGAAATTATTTGGCTCTGCATTAGCTGGGCATTTAAAACAGCAGGATATTCTAGTTTTCAAAGAAAGCGTGATACTTTGCATCCAACCTGAGGACCTTGAGAAAGTATTAGCTGCTGTGATGGAAAGAGCTAATGAAGTGTTTTATGTTAAGGAATTATACAGAGGAAATTTTAATGGTGAACAATTAAAGTGTATAGGAAATGAGTTTAAGGATAAAGATTGTGCTGAAATGGATGCAGAAACATTTGTAAACACAGAGGAAGAATCAAAAGCCAGTTGGACTAGTAGAGAGGATGAAGAGGATGATTTTGTAATACATAAGGAAGAAAACATTTCAGTGGAGGGTGATGGAAGGTGAGGATAACCGATATGATGATGCCTTAAAGTGCATCATCATGCACATCATTAAGCACTTTGTGCCACTAGTCTTTCATGTCAGTCATCACATAATTTAAGGGGCTAAGCACCATAGAAGCAAAAATGAGCAAGCAAGGCAGAAATTAGTTAGTAAATTAGTAAACCCCCTGGCCCCACCCTAGTAACACCCCTGTATTAGTGTGAACAAAAAAGCAGACAGGCTTAATGAAATTGCAAATTCACTTTCTTACAAAAGATGGCACTTATGGAATAGCACAAAAAAAGCTTTTCCCTGATTACCTCTGTAATGCCATCAAAACCTTTCTGAACACAGTAATTTCCTCTCAGAGATACATTCCTAAAAACATCACAAAAATCTCACCCAAATCTTTTGAATTTGCATGAATCATGTAAATGGCCAGTGTCATAACAATGACAGAATTTTATTGAAAAGTGGTGATTTTACAGGTATTAACACCATTAAGTAATTGATCAAATAGATTATCGACAGATCACAAGTAATTGCTTGGCAAAAATATAGACTCTTCATTGACTGCAAAGTACTGTGAATTTGTGAGTCGGTATTAAATGTATTCAATTAAATGAGATAGAAATGATCTCTGCTTGCAGTGCATCAGTCACGCTTGTCAGGAAAGTAAGTGAGAAAACACAGAAATACACAGTTTGATCAATTCATATGTCAGCATTAGTAGTTCACTTCCTAGTGATGATTGTGTTCACATCAGAAACAAACTGTTCCAGAAAGACCAACCTTTTAGTCAAGTATGGTTCACAGGTGTGCACCTTAGTATAGAAAACAGCGATCACATTATCCAAACAAACAAACATAAAAACCCAGGTGCATACCAAAACTGCTAATGTGAAGCCTACATAAGACCACATTTTCACACTTTTGTCTGTCACAACTATTTCAGGTCTTAAACTAATAGCCTCTACTAATGAGCTGCCGACTTGAATCTGGTGCATTTGATTAAGATGACATGCAAAATGTGAAATGTTGGAGGGGCTCCACATTGGGAACTACTCTAGACATAACTGTAAACTATGAAATGTAATATGTTAACCTTTTAATGATTTTTAATTTGTGAAAGAATCAAATTTCTGACAAAATAAGTACCCACCCCCAATCTTACCAATTTACTATAAAAGGTAGTATATTTATTTTTCAACCAGAGCTAAATGCTGTCTTGTTTGTGTTCCTTTTCTATCTCTCTATTTTTCCCCACAAGGCACACCATGTATGCAGTTGTTACTCTGCAAGACTCAGATGAGGTGGTGGTGGCACCAACAAACTGGCTGAGCCTAGACAAGAAACAATGTTACTGGCCCCCATTCAAATCACCAGACAAGTGCATGGAAGCTGTTCAGAACAGAATTAAAACTGAAACAGGAGGGAAACCATGGGAGAAACTGAACATTAGCTTTCACAGAGAACATGGTAATGGTCACTATTTTAAAGGGGGGGTGAAATGCTCGTTTTCACTCAATATCCTGTTAATCTTGAGTACATATAGAGTAGTACTGCATCCTTCATAAATCCAAAAAGTCTTTAGTTTTATTATATTCATAAGAGAAAGATAGTCTGTACCGATTTTTCCCCTAAAAACACGACCGGCTGGAGGCGTGACGTGTGGGCGGAGCTAAAGAATCACGAGCGCGAATAGGCTTTTGCGTTGAGAGCATGTGGAAGCTGTGACATTACCCAGAGCCATTGAAAAACATATTAAAGGCTCTGACATTACCGTGAGGGAAAACCCATCATCCAAAACAAACCATGGCTTACAGTCAGATTCAGCCGTTTATTTATGATCCAGAATCAGATCCAGAGGCTGAAACTGAATGAGAGCAGCAGCAGCAACGACTCGCTCCGAGCGGGGCTCGAACCCGGGTCTCTGCATGGGAGGGGGACGCACTAACAAGGAGGCAGAGATATTTGAAGCAGTTTTACTCACCGCCTGCGGTTCCAACGTGACCCTTTTTCCTTGGGATTGCATCATCCTTAAGAAATAAACGATACGCAAATCCGTCGTCAAACTGGGCCTTGTGAACAAGCATCTTCGAAATGCAGGGAACAAACAAAAACACTTGCACAACTCCGTTGATGCTCTGTAAAAATAAACTCCATCCACTGGTCCCTTAATGCTGTTTTTTTTTTTTGGTAATCTGTGCAGGGTTTTCTTGCCCTGGCCACCAAAAACACACTTCTTTTGTGACTTATCGCGACGCTCTCGCTCTGATCAGTGAATCACTCTGATCAGTGAAATGTCTGTGAATCCAACTCTTTAACAGTGTAAAAAACTCAGTATGCATGAAATAGCATTTCACCCCCCCTTTAAAACAACTTAATTTAAGATGATGTACTGTCTTATAAGTTTTCAAATAATGTAATATAATATTCATCTTACTGCAGACACTTTTGAGAAGGCAAAAGAGGGGCAAAAAGAAACCAAAGAACAGAAAGAACGGTAAGTAACTTGCATTATTTTCCAAAAAATACAAATTGTTCAATAGATTTGATCTTTGAAAGATTTTTCAAATAAAGGTCATATCTATTAGCCACTGGATTCCCTGGAATACTAAAAAGACAAAGACTTGAAAGCACTCAAGGAATGTCAAATAATTATCTACAACCACTTCCTGCAGTAACACCTGCATCGACATCCAGAATGACAGCTGATGGTGAGTCAACTTCATTTGACATAATCAATATGAGAATATGATTTTTTTATTTTCTATAATTATAGCACACCTCATTTTACACAACAGAGAAGGATGAGCTCCTCCAAATGCTGAGAGACATCAAGAGCACGGTTCAGGAAAACCGTGCTATGTTAAAGAAACTACTAAAAGACAATACAGTTTCTGAAGCCCCCAGCAGTACAAGCGTGCCTTCAAAAGCTATTAAAGCAAACCTAAAACTGCCTCTTGGAACCTTTGAAGATTTGGCCATGAGTGAAAAAGAGCTCAGCACCGCAACAACACGGAAAAAATATGTGAGTCGACACAGCATTTATTTAAAGGGATACTGTACATTAATTTGGTCATGATAACAAATTAATATATATATATATATATATATATATATATATATATATATATATATATATATATTCTGATTTGAATCTAAATTATTTTTGTATCTTTCTAAGAAAGGCTTAAATGTAAGAAAACTAAGAAAAATGGTCCAGGCAGACTATTTATAACAGTACAGTTTGATGTCATTATACAAAATATTTGAGACTTTAAAAGCAATGTATTGGAATCACATATAAAAAAAATTCTTCACAGGTAAAATTTTTGTCAGGACTTGGAGGTTTTGGCCCCAAGGATGTGATTAAGAATATTATGCAGCAAGTTATAACAGATGATCTGGCTAAGGAGTTCAACTGGCAGGGGAGAGGAGAAAAAAGACCCTTCTCTCATCTTAGTTTAACAGATGTGATCCGAGGTAAACTCACCGCTGCATGAACACTTCCCACGAATCAAGAATGTTTGTATTTTGTCTGCAATTGTCTTTACTTTCAAATCAAAACAAATGCAGATAAATAAAATGTATTTAAAGAACTCTGAGGCAAATTTGACATAAATAATGTTCAAACTATTTACAGCTGTGAGTATGAGGCTCTATAGAACAAATGCTTGAGAATTTCCAATTATTTTATAATCAAGTTTATTTTTTCAGATGCTGCATTCAAACGAAGTGTAAACAGGGCTGAGTGTGAAAATGAAATAAAAAAATATTTGAGTTACACAGCTGACAGACTCGGTCGGAAGCGACTAAGAGAACAAGGAGGTGAGTGATACAGATGTTATAGATGTCACGTGAATGCACTCATTGGATTATATTTCAGATATAGATCAGCTTCTGACATACATACAGGGACTTCCTTGGATTTGATTTTATTAAGCTGACTTCAAAAATAATGCAATGTTGAATACTTAGATCAAATACAATGTGCTTGTATACCTATGGCATGAGTATGTATAGGACATTTTATAATTTTTTGTAATTGTATTGAAAACCCCAAATAATGGTGGTCTTCACATATTAAATAGCCAACTCTATAGAAAACCTCTTTTTTAACCATCCTTGTTATATTCTGCATAATAACCTCCTCCACCTGCAGGTCCTGGGCTTGAGAATCCAAATGAGATTTCCCCCTCACTGATGCCAGAGACAGAAATACCTTGGGACATTTTGGGATTTTGATCATCAATCAAAGGTCATGAAGACCTACTTGTATATTAAACACATAAATATACAATTTATTTCACTTTGACATGATTAAATTAATTGTCATATGCCAGCAGTGGGATTAGCATGCTTGTCTGATCCAATATCTAAAAGATTAATAAAAAAAATAAAAAAATAAAAAAAAATAATATATATATTAGGGGTGCTCCGATCACGAGCACACCTAATATATATATATATATATATATATATATATATATATATATATATATATATATATATATATATATATATATATATATATATATATATATATATTAGGGGTGTAACGATACGCGTATTCGTATTGAACCGTTCGGTACGAGGCTTTCGGTTCGGTACGCGGTACGCATTATGTACCGAACGGTTCGTTGGACTAATTAATTAAATTTGGAAAATAAAAAAGGTGTGTGAAATATAATGTTATGCGTTCAACAAGGTAGCCCAATAACCCAAACGACGTAACAGGCAATGCCCCTGACACCCCCGAAGAAAAAAAACACCAACTTATATGTTTATGTTAGGCTACTCAGTCAGGCGCTCGCTCACTCAGTACGCGCTGAAGGCTCGGTACGGAGCCCCGCACGTCACCTGTAGGAGAGAAAAAACATCAATCCGTGGCGACGGTTTTGCAATCCGTCCCCTCAGTTTATAAACCGTGCTCATGAATTAATAAACTGTTCACTCGGTTTAACAAATCGTACCCAGGATTAACAAACCGTGCCCACGAATTCCCAGTCCGTGCGTTTAGATTGTGTAAACCGTACCCTCGGTTTTTGAATCCGTACCCACGAATTCATAATCCGTGCGCACGCTTTCGCAATCCGTTCCCTCGGATTTGAAAACTGACACGCATTTTACACTTAACAGTGAAACATGCATCTAACTCCGGCAGGTGGGGTGAGGTGGGTGGAGCTTAGTATAATAAAATCACAAAAATAAGTCTTCATGTTAAGAAAGAATTGTACACAAGCATTTCCAAAACTGTCCAAAGGTTATTTAAAAATAAAGCAATTCACAAATTATTTTATGACAAATATTTTTACTGTCTTGTACTCATTTATTTAGCCTACAAATTAAAATTATAAAAAATAACTTTATTTTTATTTGTATCATTATTATATATTATTAAACAGGTTATGCATAAGAATCTTTTATCCAAAATAACTTACAAAAGAGGAAAAAATTACTCCAGAGTCAGTCACAATGCCAGGTTTATTGCACAATAATAATCAAGTGCTATTATAGATTATCAGCAATTGAACAAGATTTTAATGCGCATCTTTCTTATTAAATCTTTGTATTCCACCTCGTACTACACTTGATAGAGAATCACTTAAGACACTTTGCTGTAAACCTATTCCACATAATAATATTCAATAAAACTGTATGTTAACACGTAGGAGTTTGCTGCATGAATCCGTGAGTACGGTTTACAAATCCGAGGGAACGGATTGCGAAAGCGTGCGCACGGATTATGAATTCGTGGGTACGGATTCAAAAACCGAGGGTACGGTTTACAAAATCTAAGTGCACGGATTGGAAATTCGTGGGCACGGTTTGTTAATCCGTGGGCACGATTTGTTAAATCGAGTGAACAGTTTATGAATTCGTGAGTACGGTTTATAAACTGAGGGGACGGATTGCAAAACCGTCGCCACGGATTGCTTTTTTTTCTCCTACAGGTGACGTCCCGGGCTCCGTATACGGACATCACCGCAGCGAATGGTGCATTTACGTTATAGCCGCGGATATGAGACCTTACTCTGTAGTGGAAAACGCAGGTTTTAAGAACATGCTTAATGTAATTGAGCCCCATTACAATATTCCTTCACGAGCCCATTTCAGACAGACCGTAATTCCTGCTTTGTTCCAAAAAACATAAGCCCAAATAGAGAACCAATTGAGTAAAAACACACTAAATATAAAGAGTTATAGAGTTCCATATAAAAAGAGTTACATCTTTGTATTTGTTCATAACCACTACAACAATATTACATTTAATTTTTAAAAAAAAATTTATAAGGAGCTATTTTTGTTTTATACAGTATGCTGCTAAGAAAACACCATAGAAGATGGGTAAAGAATAGCTCCATCATTGTTCAATGTAAAAAAAACACATACTTTGTTAGTTTTAATAAATAAAACATTTTTAAAAAAATCAAGGAAATTTATCTGCCAATTTTTTCTTTTTGCTGTATCTAAAACGTACCGAACCGTACCGAACCGAACCGTGACATCAGTGTATTGAACCGAACCGAACCGTGAATTTTGTGAACCGTTACACCCCTAATATATATATATATATATAATTATTATTATATATTTTTTTAATGTAGACTATATTTGTCTTTTCCAATGTTTCATTCAAAATAAACCAGAATTACAGAAGATTTCTCCTTCTTTCCAGTGCAGGATTTTTAGATAACTAATCTTACACTAGTGAATTTACTGTATTTATGATCAAAATAAAAGATACACCAATATGTTTTTGCTGGCTCCCATCCCAGTTATTTTGGATGTCATATAGTGACACCTTCTGGTAATTCTGTTAGCATAGAATGCCAAACAATTACCTCCAGTTGTATTTGCATTTATTTGTCAGTGATGAGTTGATCCAATTGAGCGGGTGCCTGCGGTTATGAGTCATCCAAAAATATTTTTAATGATATTTGGTTCAAGGTCGGTCGGGTCATTTGAAATAAACATGGCAATTGTAATTTATATAGTACTATACACAATTTTGAAGTACATAGGCCTATACTGGCTGAACAACTGGCGCAATTATAGAGTAACCACCTGTCCCGCTTTACATCCATAGGTGTACTGTTAACTTATGTCCAATATTTCAGAGGAGAGCAATAAAAGGTTAGTCGATCAAACTGTTGACTGGTGCAGGAACGCCTCCTCAACAGTGTCAACAATCTCAATTTGGAAAGTGCTCACGCTGTTCGGTCAGGTTAAGCAGCCATGGCCAGTGTGGCCACGAAAAAGAGAAGATGCACTTTTAATAGCGATTGGACGCTACATAGCCTACTCATGGTTAAGACCTGTAGATGGCAAAGCAGAGAGAGCTTTTTGCAATTTATGCAAAAGTAGTTTTGCTGTGGGACATGGTGGAGAATACGACATCGCTCTACCGACTGCAGTAAATGACTGTAGCCCCAGTAAATTTTCCAGATTCTAAAAAATAGCTAAGAAGAAAGCTGTAGAAACTTTGGGTGAGGTAGTGTCTTAATCTTTTAGTCGGTGGGTTTAAAAAGAAATATAGGCCATATATTATAGAAAGCTTGAAATGTCTACATTTAAACGAAAATATTCAAACCAATAAATAGGCTGCTATCTGATTATGTAATCCATATGAAATGTGCATATGGCGTTCATGGCGAGTCCGCATCATCAGCTTCATTTTATCAGCGACACAGAAAACACTAGTTTATTACTAAACAATTAAATGTCTACTCGCTAATTTAGACACATTGATAATCATTACTTTAACCGGTTCTTCGTGACAAGCTGTGTGCGACCATAACGCTTATTTAGCCTATTTAAGTAATTAAATTAACATAAAGGGGCGATGCATAATACTTTTAAAAATGCGGATCAGGAAGCAGGTCGAAGACTATATATATATATATATATATATATATATATATATATATATATATATATATATATATATATATATATATATATATATTAGGGCTGTCGCGAGATACCGGTATTGACGATAACCGTGATATTCAAATAAAAAATAATCGTGTTAATTTAGTTTATGAGGATATACCGGTATTAGTGATAACTGCAATATTTAAAATGAACAGTTCCCTTATGATGACACCACATGTCAATAATTGGTAACAGTACCTGGTTGAGTGCCCAGGTGGCAGTATCGTGCCTTAAATCTGACACCTGTCACACAAGAAGAAAACGCAGAACTCGCACTCGAGGAGAGCTGTGTTCATAAGAGTAAGTTGTTATTATTTTACTAGTCATAGACTGGGAAATATCATATAACCTATTAATAGCGGTTTTCTGTTTTCATATACTTAAGGGTGATTATTTTAATAAGTACCGCGTTTTCTTTACTCGTCTTATTTTTGTATTTGCAATCAATACGGCCTGTGCGTAGTAACACTTCATTTCTTTCTTTGTTCAAATCTTTACACGATTTACACGATTAAAACGGATCTTGAAAAACTGAACGACCACATTGCTACATCAAACTCTTTAAAATGTTAAGTTGGTCACAGCGCCAAGCACTTAATGCCTCATCTGTGGTCATTCTTCAATAAGGTTCATTAGTTAACATTAGTTAATTACATTAGTTAACATATATAAATAACAAATAATAATGAACAATATTTCCACAGCATTTTTTTTATCTTAGTTCATGTTAATTTCAGCATTTAGTAATGCATTGTTAAAATCACAAGTTGTGTTTGTAAACATTAATGTACTATGAGCATGTCATGAACATTGAATAACTCGATTTTTATTAACATTAACAAAGATTAATAAATTGTGTAATAAAGTATTGTTCATTGTTCATTCATGTTCGTTAATACATTTATGTTAACAAATGGCATCTTATTGTAAAGTGTTACCATTAATATCTATTCATCATACTGTTGAACTTGACCGTATTTTCTCTCTTGTTGTTTCATAAGAGCTTCAAAGAAGACGGAGAAAGCCAGAGTCTTGTGCCCTGCGTTTATCAGTATCAATATTATGCTCGTTGGGTGAAAAAGAAAAACTCAATAAACAAAGTAAAAACATAATTTGACTGATATCTTCCCCAACCCAAGGTTTCTATAGATATCACGATATATCGACATCGTGAATTCTTATGGCCACAATAACCGTGATATGAAAAATCTAATATCGTGACAGCCCTAATATAGTTGCAAACATTGGTCGGGCGCGGGTTGTTTATACATTGACCCGCGCATCACCTATCACGTTAACACATATTTTGATTTCTTTCTCTCAAACATTAAAGATATGATGATAAGCAAAATGTTTAGTCAGCGAGTTCATGAAATGTGTCTTAGCAATTGAAAAATATGTTAGAAATGCTAGCAGTGCTGATTTTAACTTGTTTGAAAATAACAACAACTATCGTCTGGATAGCCAGAAGAAGAACTTACCAACTAAATAGTCACCTTGACTTACAAACCAAACCAAATCTTCTTTCTGGGAGAATGTACTGTATGTGGCCTGTCTGAAGTTGTGAAATCAGAGACTCAAAGATGTGACCATTGTTCTGTGTCCTTGGAAACACCAGTGCTTCCATAATGCTTATTACATCCTGACACAATCAGATACACAACGATTAAATGCAAAAAGTTATGCTTTGAAAGAAAAGACAGGTTCATCACTGTTTGAAGAATGCTCACAGACAGTCAGTGAGGCTGATAATGTGTCAGCTTTACAAGTGTCAGACACACTGAGACCAGACTACATCCCAGTTTCCTTCTACAAAGACAACATTCAGGATCTAATTCAATATATAAAGATGATCTATGACAGAATCCACAACGGGTGCATTTAACTGCTCTGAGAAACACATAAATGAAACTGTGAAAAGTCCACATAATGATAATCAACACATTTTTAATGTTGACTACCTTATCATTGCAACTATATTGGCAAAACAACTAGATTTGTCAGTGTCTCAGTCAAATGTCAGCTACTGTCATGATCACTCCCAAAACCTTTCTGCATTAACATGAGGTTATCATATATATATATATATATATATATATATATATATATATATATATATATATATATATATATATATATATATATATATATATATATAATGACGCGATAAAAAAAAAAAAAAAAACAGTCCCGAACTTGTATCATTGTACATTTTCAGATTTGATTTTGATTTATATCCATCAAATGCATAAAATCTGGGTCATTGTTTTTTCAAGTGTATGCTCACTTACACACACATACACATTACACACTCGATTCAGGGCTGCAAGACAGTTTTTGTCTCTCTTACATGCAAATACATGCTTTTTTTTGTCTTTTCATACATGACTTTTTGAAAAGTTTTTCATATTCACACATTCATTCTTATGAAGTTGTGGCCTAGTGGTTAAAGAGTTTGACTACTAACCCCTTGGGGTTCGAGTCTCGGGCTGGCAATACCATGACACAGGTGCCCTTGAGCAAGGAACTGAACCCCAAACCGCAGCATAAATGGCTGCCCACTGCTCTGGGTGTGTGTTCGCGGTTTGTGTGTGTTCGCTGTGTGTGTGTGTGCACTTTGGATGGGTTAAATGCAGAGCACAAATTCTGAGTATGGTTCCCAATACTTGGCTGAATGTCACTTTCACTAATATGTTAAACCAGGAGAAAACAGAGAACTTAAACATAAAGATGAATGACAATGAGCCTTTGTGCTTCTTTGCTGGACTATGACTGAATGGTATAGGCTCTCTCTCTCTATATGATAACCTTATATTAGTGCAGAAAGACTCAAGGTATAGGCTCTTGTTTCTCCATTAGAGGGAAGCCTAACCTCACAAAACAAACATTTGACTGCTGTGAGACATTTTTGATTTGATCATTTCCCCTGGAGTTTACCACTGGGATGAAAGTGTAGGTCAAGCCATTATACAAGTGTGCTGCTGATGAACAATAAAAAAATAAAAAATACAGAAATAAGGCCTCCTAGAAATGGAAGCCTGAAGCCAGTGCTGAAGCGGTCTCATATGAAGCACCAGGTGAAACCAGGTTTCAGTGAAACCGCTCTCTTGCCCTTAAATTTACTCAGACAATTCAGCAGTGACTGCCCGCGCTCATTCATAATCTGCACGAGCATGGCCATATGTCTATTTCCATAGCAAAAAAAAAAAAAACAGATCCTCTGCACAGGGGAGAGTTTGCTGTGTCTGAGCACCAGATCACTGTGCTCACACAACCATGCTCGAGAGTGAGCTAGAATCAGCCAGTAGTCGAGGTAGTTGAGGATACAGACACCACATTCCCTGAGAGAAGCCAGGCCTACCTCTGTGACTGTCGTACAGACGGGGGAAGACAGAGCCAACCCGAATGGGAGAACCTTGTACTGATATGCCAGCCCCTTGAAAGCAAACAGAAGAAACAGTCTCTGTCTGGGAGAATCTCTCAAGCATCCAAAATATCGACCCATACGAGCTCCCTGCAGCAGCACAGAGACCTGGACCATTTACCTCCATGCACCCAGATGGACATTGGGAATTATACTGTTTTTGGTTTAAGTTAAGTGTTTCCATTTTATAAGTGTTTCCAGAAATGACCATGCTGGGGAAAGACTTAAAAAAATACAAAGTAAGTAAGTTAATACACACATTTTTTATGAAATTCATTGTGCTGTTGTTGTTTACAGCCTTGGTTTATTTGCTCTGCCTTAGGATTGCAAGTGTCTTGGGACAGGTCGAGGGAGTGAGTGGAAGCTGGTGGAGATATTCAGGAAGGACATCAAATATATATATAGAATTACATTATTCAAGGTGCATCACTTTCGCCTCCATTATGACAGAAAACATAAAAACAAACAAAAATGATCAATTATGGTCCCACCTATCCTGGCAGGATTGTCCTCTCATCAGCTCTCCTCTAGCACTGTTGCTAATCAACCAAGCGGTAATCGGGAACACCTGGTGGTGGAATTGGGAAATCCTGCAAAGGCAGAGCATCTCATGCACTTCGGAGGGCCCTTCGTGCACTTCTGACACCTGGCCTTCGAAGTCTGTGGCCTTCAAAGTGTGCGCACTTAACTTTGGGACACTTTGGGAGCATCCACTACAGACCACGGTTTGGATTGTTTGAGAAACATCGGTGCTACACAGATCTATCACCATATGAAATCATAGTGAAATCAATAGCAGACGATTCTTTGTTTTTAAATTGAGAAGACAGAAAACACTGGGGTCTAAATATTGGGTTAATGGAAAAACAATTTAACTTGATTATTTTAAGTTTGATTAATTTAATGTAAGTTGTATTGACTTGTACAGTTAATTTGATTAAAATTAGGCAACAACTTTTTTTTTTACAGTGAACCGAGTATTTATAAGTTTTAAAATAAAATAACCCACATTTGTTTGAATAGGCTAAATCAACTAAAAACAAACAAAAAATGCATTTATATATTATAAATATATATATATATATATATTTTTTTTTTCTCAATATTTCTAATTTCTGATCCCTTTACAAACTTAGCAAAACATTAAGCATTAGAGCCCCATCTATATTTATAAATAGTATTAATAATCAAATTAATATTCAGTAATTAAATATCATCACAGCTTTTGCTTATATTCAAAATTGACTATGCTTCATTTTCATTGATTTCCCTAAGGGGAAATGGCAAGCTTTAAAAGCAAACAACATGCAAACTCTTGTGTTTCCTCATTAACCCTTGCATTTTATAAAATGACTACTGCTGATGATGTCCATACTGTCCCTAAAAAAGGAGCCGAGTGGTTTTAGATTAATCATCTTCCTAAAAAATTAATAATAAATAAGCATGCAATACATATGTATGATACTGATTTTGTTAAGTATAAAAGTCATATAAAATGTGCTAAGGAGACTCTTATTCTTTTTTTTATTTCCCTAGCTTTCATTTCACTTGAAGTCCACACCCCGAAAGTGAATCAGCTCTTACGTCAGACGTCTCACTCTGCTCAACACAACAGTTGAATCGACGGCAGTTTCCTATCTTACAGGCAGTATCCTGCTAGACAAAAGGTAACATTCTCTTCAAATTATTAAGATGTTTAAAGTTAACTAAAATTCCAAAACTTATTTTGTCAAAAATATTTTCTGTTCTTTTTTAGCTTACTTTTTCCCAAAACAAACTATAGACATACATATTACTACTAATTTATTTAGCGAGCATTCAACATCAACATTTAGTTTTTATCTCTCTGTACGATCCTTTATGCTCAACTTAGAATTTGTATACAAGCAAGACATTAGAGGCATTCACATGGGGTATACTGTATATGATATTAAAAAAAATTTTTTTTGAAAGGGGCTTTACCTTTAAAAAAACAACTGATGTTTAATAGATGTTATACATGATCAAAAGCTTATTTGTTAATATAGTGCAGCACCTTTGCTGTTACTGATATGGGTAAAGTCAGGTTTGGTTGTATGGATAGTTGGATTAATGGAAGTGTACTGGGTAAGTTCACTGATCATACAGGAACACTGTTCAAACTGTTTATATGTTGCAACATTTTGATAAATGAAGAAGCATTTTCTTGAAAAACTGATTTGTTTTCTCCTGTTGTTGTTTGATTCAAGGGAAATCCTGTTTAAGCATTTAGAGCTTGTGGTTAGTTGTAACAGATATGGTTTAAAAATTTCTGTAACACTTTAGAATAGGTGACACTTGTTAACTATTAACCATGACATTTATCTCAATAAATTCTCAATTTGCTGCTTAATAATAGTTAGTAAGGTAGTGGTTAGGTTTAGGTACTGGGATATAGAATAAAGTCAAGTAGAATATGGCATTTATATTTTCTTATTTAGCACTAATACATTGCTAATATTCTAGTAATATGCATGCTAATAAGCAACTAATAAGTGTTACCTATTCTAAAGTGTTACCAAAATGGGTATAACTAAACTTTCAGTATTTAGTTGCCGTATCAACACTATATAAAGAAAAAAATATTCCAAAATTAAAAATCTTTTGAAGATGTCGCTGAACATTTATTCAACCATAGCAAAAGTAAATTTCTGACTGAAGTAATTTTTTCATCTCAGTTTTTAGTGTTTATTTTAAAAAGACAAATATGTTATTATTTTAATCTCCAATCTGTTATTTGTCAGTTTAGATTTTTTAATTTTTCACTAGCTAGCAGAAGACTAACCGGTTTTAAATGGGAATAGGGAATGTTGTAACTGCGTTATTTTTAAACTATGCTATTATTTGAGATAAGCAATGTAATTTACACTAATTATTTTTTTATTTTAATTAGAAACAATGAGAAAAAGTCAATGTTCAGAATTTTCAAGAAATGTAAAGCATTTTGGCTGGTCTGTTTGTTTTGTGTTCAACTGTCAAACTTTGCTTATTTTTAATTCTTAAAAAAAGGCCATTATTTTATTCGTAAAAGTTAATTTTATTTTATTGACAAAACATTTTACAGTAACTCGTCTTGTATGTGTATGTGTATATATATATATATATATATATATTTTTTTTTTTTTTCTTCAGTAGATCAGATAACATTTTAAGTTGTCAAAGGGTCAAGTTACAACGTGCCCCTTCCCTTTTTTATTTTTTCCATTACGCAATTGCAGACAGAGCTAGAATGGAATTGTAATATAATGCGCTTTGTACTGTAATGTTTCTCACTGGTGGATGAGACATGAATCTGACACTGTTGCATTCAACCATCCACCAAAGCCGTTTCTCAATGTGTCACTGGTAACAGTCATCCACTGAAGATGAGTTGTAGATGAACCCATGGTCAGTTTTAATTCCAAATAAACAAACTAAACAGACCATGACTTGACTAATGTACATTTATACATTTATAAGACAGTACTTTGTGTTACATTACTTCACAGAAAAAACAGTTAGCCTTATACTAATTTTATAATACAAAAAACTGATGGCAAATTTGACATCTTTCTGTCTGTATTCAATGTCTCAATGTTTTTTATTTTGGATATCCATACACGATTTTGAAAAGAAAAAAAATTCTTCGCTGTTAGAACAAATGGGAACACAAAAATTATATTTGTTGTAGTTTCGGTTCACCATAATAGAGATGTTTACCCAACTATGACAAAAACTTCAGAGAACACTGGAAATCTGAAAAGGGTCTATTAATGCTAAACACACACTATTTAGCCCAACAATACAATAATAGTGAAGCAATATTTAATATATATTTTAGGGGTGGCCGGTTCAACTTTTTTATGGTTCGGTTTGTTTCACGGTTTTAGAGTCACGGTCTCAGTACAGTTTGGTATGCGCTATGTTTACGGTAAAACGATACTTTCATAATAATAATAATAATAATAATATTTTATCCAACTACACGCAACAGCACAAATAAATACAATAGAGTAAATAGGCAATACAAAAAATAAATAGTGATTTTTCTTTACGTAAGTTTATAGGTACAGAAATTGAATAAAGTAATCAAATGTAAAACAGCATTGCATATTGAATTGTATAAATTTAAGATTATTATTTATTAAAGTTACAAAAGCTTTTCAATCAAGAGCAGTGAGTAATTTCTTTGTTGTTGCTATTCGATTAATATAAAGACTATGGGCCCTAATTTAATGATCTAAATGCAAAGTGTAAAGCGTACAGCGCTGGTGCACTCAGGGCGTGTCCAAATCCACTTTTGCTATTTTAAAGGGATAGTTCACTCTCAGATTAAATTTTGGTATGTTTTAGCTTACCTCAAGGACATCCAAAATGTAGGTTTCTATGTTTCTACATAATGGATGTCTATGGTCACCACCTCAAAGAGCATGCACAGAGGAGTCAAAATTAAACAATTCCCCATCGTAAGTACACATTGATGACCTAAGACACGAAACGTAATTTGTGTCAATTTGCCCATTTAAACTAAATACTTGATCTCAATACGTGATCGTCCCCTCATTCTGACTACCCCCCACCTCACCCAAGAAGAGTGTGAAAATAGATTTCTATTGAAATGAATGAAATATAATGGTTTATTTAAAAAGCATAGTTGCCAAATGCATAGGCTTTCTAGCATATGATGCTACTAGCCTACAGCAACAATTCAGGACAGTCCTTTTCACAACACAAAGTCGTATTTAATCTAATTTAATTGTTGCTCTGACACAAATTCCTATGCAAGTGGTGCAACTAAGAAAGCAGCTCTCTCTCTCTCTCTCTCTCTCTCTCTCTCTCTCTCTCTCTCTCTCTCTCTCTCTCTCTCTCTCTCTCTCTCTCTCTCTCTCTCTCTCTCTCTCACTTTCACTTTCACTTCCGGTGCGAGCGTGAGTGTGCAGAGCGTGTGGGTGAGAGCTCTTCGGTGAGTCTGAGTAAATCTAATCTTTTTTCTTTCTGGCTTTTTTTCTGATCTTTCGTTTGATTGTTTTTTTTTTTTTTTTTGTGCGATTTGGGTTTTTTTTGTAGTTGTTTTGGGCCGCGTGCCACCTTACCGGGAGCATGACGGCCCCACACGCACGGTGTTGTTTGGGTTCATTGACCCGGCGTCATGGCGTGAAAGTGGCGTCCGCGGTTAGTGTAGAGAAGTGCTGTCTTGCAGTGGGAGAGGTAGTTGGGCATGAAAACATTATGTCTGCCTCCAGGATGAATAATGCCACTGTGGTATTTCTCAGTACTGTTGAAAAGGCTAATGAATTAGTTGAGGCAGGAATAGTTATTGATGATCTGTTTAATGCTGTACTTCCGCTGTCAACACCTTCAAAGAAAGTCACGCTATCTAATGTACCGCCGTTTTTAAGTGATGAGATACTAGGTAAGGCTTTGTCTCGCTATGGAAAACTTGTCTCTCCCATTAAAAAGATCCCTATCGGTGGTGGATCGCCTTTATTGAAGCATGTCGTTTCATTTAGGCGGTTTGTCTACATGGTAGTGAATGATGATGCTGATATGGATCTGTCTTTGCACTTTCGGGCGGATGACTATGATTACATCATTTACGTGACATCGGGAAACATGAGATGTTTTAGTTGTGGACAAACTAATCATTTAATTCGTGATTGTCCCGGGAAAAATTCAACCAATGTGTCAGGTGGTGGTGACGTCAGAAGCGATGTCCTTAGTGCTGAAACGGAGCCGGTTGACGAGACTCCGGGTGAGTCAGCGACAGGGTTACAAATCTCAGAGGATAGAAGTGATGGTGTTCCTGCGATCGCTGTAACTGAAGAACCTGCGCCTGAAAGCACAGTTACTGATGTTACATTAGTTGTGTCTAATGTTCAGGAGGGGGGAGCCGTTATTGAGACAGAGAAGCATTTAAACGATGCTCTCGATGTTGAGCTGCAGCCTGCTGTGGAGAGCGTAGGTGACGTCATTCCAGTGGAAACAGTGCAGGCAGATTTTAAAGTCCCGTTAAAGAGGAGGAAGCCTGGTAGAACTGGGATTGATAGACACGCAAAAAAATCAGATAAAAGTGAGTTGTATGAAGATACGGAAAGTGATAGTACATCATCTGATTCAAGTGTTTGTCTTTCTCAGAGTGATTTTTCTGGTCATTACGAGGTTGATGATATTAAACTGTTTCTTAGAGCTACTAAGAATAAGAGGGGTGTGTGCATTGATGAATTTTTTCCTAATACAGAGCAGTTTGTTGAGAATACTAAGGCTTTCATGATGGAGGGATCCTTTACAAATAAAGAGGTCTACAGGTTAAAAAAAATAGTGAGGAAACTTAACTCTGAGCGTAGTAATGAGGATAGGGGGGAAACCTAATTCCATGGCTTTTAGTGGGGTTTTTTTGTGGACATTGTTTTTCTTTTTTTTCTTTTCTTTAAGCATGTGTCACGTTAATGTTGCTACTCTGAATGTGAATGGTGCCAGAGATATGTATAAAAGAGCAGCATTATTTGAAATAATTCATCAGAAAAAAATTGATGTTATGCTGTTACAAGAGACACATACTGATGTTATTAATGCTGCTGATTGGGCAGTGGAATGGAATGGGGTTGCTGTTCTAAGTCACAATACCACAATTAGTGGTGGAGTCGCTGTTCTCTTCGCTAAGGGTTTCAGCCCACACTCTTATCAGGTTGAAGAGGTTATTAAAGGTAGACTTTTAAAAGTAAGAGCCTCTTTTGAAAATGTTGTCTTTGTTTTTATTTGTGTGTATATACCAACTTCAGCTGTTGAGAGAATGCTTTTTTTAAGTACTTTGTCTTCTATCTTACAAAATGTTGCTGATGACGAGTATTTAATTTTGGGTGGTGATTTTAATTGCACAGAGTCTAATCTGGACAGAAATCATGTGGAACCTCATGTACCCTCACGTCAGCGTCTTGTTCAGTTAAAAAAAACACATGAATTAATTGATATTTGGAGGCAGCTTAATGGAGAGCAAAGGCAATACACTTGGTCTCATGTTCGTGGTAACACAATTTCTTTAGCAAGACTGGATAAGTTTTATGTTTTTAAACATCATGGGAGTATTGTTGAGAGCTGTTTTATTATTCCATCGGGTCTTTCAGATCATAGTATGGTGCAGTGTGGTATCTGTTTTAATTCTATCAAGCCAAAGAGTGCCTATTGGCACTTAAATACCACTTTATTGGATGACAAGTGTTTTAGGGAAAGTTTTAAATATTTTTGGAGCATGTTTAAAACTACAAAGAATTCTTTTAGAACACTGCAGCAATGGTGGGACTTTGGGAAAGTCCAGATAAAGCAACTATGTCAACAATACTCTCAGAACGTCACTAGAGAGGTAACCCTGAGTTTGAGCTCCTTAGAGACTGATATTTTAAAATTGCAAGAATTGGCTCACTTGCCTGAGGTGGAGTCTCTTATAAAAAATAAGACGACTCAGCTATCTGACCTTTTAGGGCTTAAAACGCAGGGTGCTCTGGTCAGGTCACGTTTTCTAAGCATAAATGAAATGGATGTACCATCAAGGTTTTTCTTTAGCTTGGAAAAGAAAAATGGGCAGAATAGAGTTATTCATGCCTTACGGTCTGAATCTGGAGCATTGTTAACTGACCCTAAGGATATCCGTAAGAGAGCAGCTAATTTTTATGAGTCTTTATATAAAAATGAACTGAGTCCAGATTATAGGTGTGACAGTGCTTTTTTTAAAAATCTTCCTCAAGTGGCGGAGGAAGTCAACGCAAAGATCTCAGGTGCTGTGACCATGGAGGAACTGGTTAAAGCCCTCCAAGGTATGGCGCTGGGAAAAGCACCAGGGATTGATGGTCTGCCTGTTGACTTTTATAAGTCCCTTTGGTCAGAGATTGGAGAGGACTTGCTAGAGGTACTGAATGACAGTTTAGCCGGAGGGTTTCTGCCTTTGAGTTGCCGCAGAGCGGTCCTGACTCTCCTACCCAAGAAGGGTGATCTGACGGACATCAGGTGCTGGCGACCGGTCTCCCTCCTGTGTGGCGACTACAAGCTGCTCTCTAAGGTCTTAGCAAATCGATTGGCAGAGGTTATGGACCAGGTAATTCATCCTGATCAGACATACTGCGTCCCCGGGAGGTCAATTTTTGATAATGTTTTTCTGATTCGTGACCTTCTTGATGTCTCTAAGAGGCTAAATCTAGATTATGGCCTTATATCATTAGATCAAGAGAAAGCCTTTGATCGCGTTGAGCACACTTATTTATGGAGAGTTCTGGAAGCCTTTGGTTTTTGCAAAACCTTTATAGATCAGGTGAAAGTTCTCTATAGTGACGTTCAGAGCATTCTCAAGGTTAACGGTGGTTTGTGTGCTCCTTTTAAAGCCTGCAGAGGTATTAGACAGGGGTGCTCCCTTTCTGGTATGCTCTATTCTTTGGCCATAGAGCCTTTATTACAACAAATTAGGTTGAAACTAGAGGGTATTTCTTTGCCATCGTGTAATTGCAACTTTTCATTATCAGCGTATGCTGATGATTTAGTAGTAATGATTAGTAAGCAAAGTGATGTGCAGGTTTTATTCGAATTGCTTGGAGATTTTAAAACCTTGTCTTCCGCTAATGTAAACTGGAATAAGAGTGAAGCCCTTCTGATAGGAAGCTGGGAAGGTGGAAAACCACAACTCCCTTCTGGTTTACAGTGGGGAAAAGAAGGATTTAGATATTTGGGGGTTTTTCTGGGTGAGGAGACAGTAGTACAGAAAAACTGGGAAGGTTTAATTGAAAAAGTCAAAGGACGCCTAGACAAGTGGAAGCATTTGTCTCCAAAATTATCATATAGAGGACGCGTTTTAATTGTTAACAACTTGGTGGCGTCTTCCTTATGGCATAGGTTTGCCTGTGTAGATCCTCCTTTGCAATTACTTTTAAAAATTCAGACTCTCATGGTGAACTTTTTTTGGGATAGGTTACACTGGGTTTCACAAAATGTATTGTTTTTGCCTAAGGAGGAGGGTGGACAAGGACTAATGCATCTTCAAAGCAGGATTGCAGCCTTTCGGTTGCAGTTTGTGCAAAGACAGCTGGATGGACCTTCAAACTGTAACTGGCGCGCTGTTTCATGCCTGATTCTACGGAGCTTTGCAGGTTTGGGACTTGACAAAGCACTTTTCCTAATGGATCCCCTAAAACTGGACACCTCTAAGTTGCCAATTTTTTATAAGAATACTTTTAAAGTTTGGAGTATCTTTTTTTGTCCAGCGTTCAGATAGCTCACCTTCTCTTTTCTGGTTACTGGAAGAGCCTTTAATCCATGGCGCCCGGTTGGATTTAATGGATAGTTCCTGTTTTCCTGGACTCAGTAGGGTGTTGGTGGGACATGACGTTCTCACTCTGAGTCAGCTACTGAGCATTGTGGGGCCAGATTTCAAGGATGAAGTAGCTCTAGCTCAACACTTGGGAATCAGGTCTATTCGTCTTGTTAACCAGTTGCTCATGAAATGGAAAGCTGCTCTTGAAACAACTGAAATGGAATTGTTAACGGAATATTGTGTAGGTTCTTGTGTTGCAAATCCCAAAGACTCCTTTCCTCGTTTATCTTTGGCTATAAATGTTGAAGGGATTATTTCCCCCTTTTTTAAAAATTCTGCATCTCTGTGTAAAGACTTTTTTTTAAGTGCTGGTAAATCTTTGTACAGGTCTTGTGTTTTAGTGTTTAGCAAAAATGTCTTAAGTGCAAGAGTTGATACTCCCTGGCGTGATGTTTTTAAACTGGACGAAGGCGTAAAGCCTGAGTGGAGTTCTTTGTATAAACCACCGTTAACCAAGAGAACAGGTGATTTACAGTGGAAGATCATTCATGGTGCTGTTGCGGTTAACGCTTTTGTGTCAGTTTTAAACCCTGAAGTTGACTCTGGATGTCCTTTTTGCTCTACTAGAGAAACCATTTTTCATGTGTTCATGAATTGTTGTAGACTACAACCTTTGTTTGAAGTTGTAAGCGATGTTTTTATGAGGTGCAATGAGACCTTTTCTCTGGAGACATTTATTTTGGGGTACAAGTATGTGAGAAAAAAAAGTGTTGTCTGTCAGCTTCTGAATTTTGTTCTAGGCCAAGCCAAGCTGACCATTTTTTTAAGTAGGAAAAAGAAAATAGAACAGAATCTTAATCAGAATATGGTTGCCTTGTTTTCTAACCTGGTGAAGTCAAGAGTTATGGTAGTTTTTTTATATTATAAGTCCATTGATGATTTTGTTACATTTGAATGTATTTGGTGCTACAAGGAGGCTCTGTGCTCTGTTTTTGAAGGCGAATTGATTTTTGTGCTGTGATTTTTTTTTTTTTCATTTTTATTTTGTACATTTATACTTTGGTGTAAAAGTCTGGTATGATAAATACTAGGTAATGTCTTGTACACTGTGTTGTAATAAAAGTTTTGTTAAAATCCTCTGTCTCTCTGTCTCTCTGTCTCTCTGTCTCTCTGTCTCTCTGTCTCTCTGTCTCTCTGTCTCTCTGTCTCTCTGTCTCTCTGTCTCTCTGTCTCTCTAGCCCAAACTTTAGAATTCAAAAGGATAAGTAAACGTAGACAGCATAGAATGAAAAATTAAGAGAATAGCACTATAGCAACCAAAATTAAAACACAAACTAAACATAAACCTTCAATCCAATTAATCACTTTTTGGATAAAATGTCTAAAAGTTGTAAAATGCTCCTATTACTGTCAGTAAACCATGAAAGTCTTTGTAACTCACTCAGAATGCAAAACATAAGTTCCTACCCTCCTCACTCTTTGTTTTCGACAGAACTTACTAAGCTGAGGACCTTTGGTCTGTGAGAGCAGATCTGTCAATGGCGTCAGAGACCATAAAATTCATCACTTGGAATGTTAATGGACTTAAACAAAACAGAGACCAAAAATTTCAAGAACTACAAAATGCAGACATTGTTTTCTTACAGGAGACGCACATCGGAGCAGGGGACGAACATATGAAAGACTATAAAGATGAGTGGCATATTTACTACACAAAGTACACCTCCTCCAGCAAGGGAACAGCCATACTAGTGAGGAAAAGCCTAGATTTTGAACACACAAGTGATGAAAAAGATAACTGTGGAGCTTATGTTGTGCTAAAATGCAAACTGAAAGGTCAGCCATACACTTTGGTTAGTGTTTATAACCATCACGCAGACGAAAAAACCCTTGACAATCTTTCAAGGTACCTGCAGTCAATGACCACAGGACTGCTGGTGATCGGTGGAGATTTCAACACAGTTCTGAATCCATTTATTGACAAAAAATTTAATAAATGCAAGAAGATAAAGAACGGAAATCAACGTAAACTGCTCTTATATGTGAATAAATTCATGAAATCTCTTCAGCTGGTTGATATCTGGAGAAGAAAGAACCCCATAAAGCAGGATTATACGTACTACATAAGAGACACCCCTGTGTCCAGACTGGATTACTTCTTAATTCCAGAAGAATGTATGTGGCGTGTAAAAAGTTGTGACATTACAAACTCAGAGAGGCCCGACCATCAGCCTGTGTTTTTAGAGATCAACAACATCCCTGCAATGACTTTTCAGAAAGATTTCTATATACCAACAATCTTCCAATGGCTGAAGCTAAAACAGCATCTTTTTACAGATGAGACAGGTTCATCTCTGGGTAGAGAAAGCTCACATGCAGTCAGTGAAGTTGACATTTTCTCAGCTGTAAATTCTCTTCAAGTGTCAGACACACCGAGACCAGACGGCATCCCAGTTTCCTTCTACAAAGACAACATGCAGGATTTAATTCAATATATAAAGATGCTCTATAACAGAATCCACAGTGGTGCATTTAACTGCTCTGAGAAACACTTTAATGAAACTGTGAAAAGTCCCCATGACAATAGTCAACACTTCTTTAACGTTGATTACCTTGTCATTGCAACTATTCTGGCAAAACGTCTAGGTGATTACTTGGAGTCTCAGTCAAAGGATCATGCACCAAAAGATTTAGCTACTGTCATGATCACTCCCAAAACATTCTGCACTGAGATGAGGTTGTCTCATATTCAGGATGAAATAGAAAAGCAAAAACGGTCAAATCCAACTCTGTATCAGGATTTCCTAATTGTGAAAAACCTTCTTAGAGATGCACCAGAAGCAGATACTGAATCTGTAGATGATTCAATCGAGAGAGACAAACTGCTGGATCAGGGCTGCCCTTTGACCCCAGTTCTCATTATGCTGGCTTTGAAATGCTTTGGCTCTGCATTAGCTGGGCGTTTAAAACAGCAGGATATTCTAGTTTTCAAAGAAAGCGTGATACTTTGCATCCAACCTGAGGACCTTGAGAAAGTATTAGCTGCTGTGAGGGAAAGATCCAATGAAGTGTTTTACATTGAGGAATTACACAGAGGAAATGTTAATGGTAAACAATTAAAGTGCTTGGGAAATGAGTCTATGGCTGAGGATTGGAAAAAAAGGGAAGCAGGTTTTAACTGGTCAATTAATGGTAAAATTAAGCACTCACAATCAGAGATAATTATGTTTTGTTGTTTTCTTTTCTCCCTCCTATAGACTGACCATGTATGCAATTGTTACTCTGCAAGACTCAGATGAGGTGGTGGTGGCACCAACAAACTGGCTGAGCCTAGACAAGAAACAATGTTACTGGCCCCCATTCAAATCACCAGACAAGTGCATGGAAGCTGTTCAGAACAGAATTAAACCTGAAACAGGAGGGAAACCATGGGAGAAACTGAACATCAGCTTTCACGGAGAACATGGTAATGGTCACTATTTTAAAACAACTTAATTTAACAATAAGTTTTCAAACAATATAATATAATATTCATCTTACTGCAGTCACTTTTGAGAAGGCAAAAGAGGGGCAAAAAGAAACCAAAGAGCAGAAAGAACGGTAAGTAACAGACACTTTTGTTTCCAAAAACAAAAGTTGTTCAGATTATTTTATTTATAAAAAGGCCAAATAATTCATTTGTGCTGTTTTGTTAAAGTTTTGTTTCTTTTAAAATAAAGGTCTTATCTATTAGCCACTGGATTCCCTGGAATACTAAAAAGACAACGACTTGAATGCAATCAAGAAATGTTAAAACAACAACTTCTTCCTGAACCATCTGCATCTACATCCAGAATGCCGGCTGATGGTGAGTCAACGTTTTTTTGTCATAATCAGTTTTAAAAGTTTTTTCTTTTTTTGTATTTACTGCAGAACTCATTTTACACAGCAGACAAGGATGAGCTCCTCCAAATGCTGAGAGACATCAAGAGCACGGTTCAGGAAAACTCTGCTATGCTAAAGAAACTATTAAAAGACAATACAGTTTCTGAGGTCCCTAGCAGTACCAGCATTCCTCCTAAAGATGTTAAAACAAAGCTAAAACTGCCTCTTAGAACCATTAAAGATGTTGCCAGGATTGAAAGAATGCTCACAAAGAATGCAACAACACACGAAAAATATGTGAGTTGACACAGCATTTAAAGAAAGGGATAAAGTACACTCAGCCAGCCATTATAGCAAAATATCCTCTCAGCTGTAGCTCCTGTAAGGGGTTTATTCTGCAATAATGGCTGTACATTATTCCTTGGCTACTTACTTATTAAATAAATAAAATAAATGGATATGAAATACACAATTATAATATTAATGCAGATTCATTATTTCTCCTCTACTGTACATAGATATTTTGTGGTCTATATATATCTAAATTCCAAAACATGTAATAATCATTAACAACACTTAATAAAAAGTTATAAAATAGTATTTATTTTTTCATAGGTAAGATGTTTGTCAAGACTTGGAGGTTTTGGGCAAAAGGATGTGATTAAGAATATAATGCAGCATCTCCTAACAGATGATCTGGCCTCGAAGTTTAACTGGCAGGGGAGGGGAAATAAAAAGCCTTTCTCTAAGCTTATTTTAACAGATGTGATCAGAGGTAAGCACTGCTGAACGAACACTTACACCACATATATGCGTTTTGTCTTCTTAAGAGTGTACAAGAGCAGCTGTGAGTTTAAAGCACTAACATCCAACAAATTTCCAATGAATTCTTCAACAAGTTTTCTCTTTCAGATGCTGCATTAAAACAAAGTGTTACGAGGATAGACTGTGATGCTGAAATTAAAAATTATTTGTGGTCCATATGTGATCGAATCGGTCGGGGTAGACCATGAGATTGTGTAGGTAAGTAATAAATATTATGTAATATTGTCCCACTTTCTATAGGCTGATTTTCTACCTAATGGTTTTGATAAAGTATACTTCTATGTTAAGGAACCTGGATTTATTTGTTTAATGATCATTGTATACTTCCTTCCCCCTTCAGGTTTGACTTCAGATGTGACTTCTGCCATGCTGCTGGACAGTAGCTTCCAGTCAGTGACCGGAATGTCTTTTGACTATATTTGAGTTTTGGAACATTTATTCATAGGTCACTTAAGCTTAACTGCCTACACATTAGACATTAATTTTGTAAAGAACAATACAGTATGTATACTAATCTAGCTAGCCACTTTGTACTTCAAATATTGGGTCTTGACATAAAATGCTTATAACACTCATAATTTTTAATCAATGTTAATGTAATTATATATATATATATAGACGGTTTCATCGGGCGCACGCGCCTGGACCTAAGTTAACTTCCGGTCTGTGTTGTGTATATCGGTCTGGCTGCATTGCCTTCTACAAACGCAGTTAAAGCCAAGGTGATGAGTAGACTGAAGTTGGGCTCAGGTGGCTGTGCTGCGGGATGTGTTTCCCATACATTTATTTATTTTTGGAGACTCCCCACAATTTTAAAACTGATCGAACGTTACATAACGTACTGCATGTTTAATAATAATAATTCCTTACATTTATGTTTAAATATCAAAACGAGGCACGGGTGTTTTTATATCGCTGTATTTCTGAAAGAAGACTTGCATGTTATATGCGTGATAAAGCAGCGTGTGAGCGTACCAGCTCTGCTTTGTTTACAGCTGTTACTGGGGAAACCTCTATTTCTCGCGCTTTATGTCTATGCTTTAAAACATCTCCTGCTGGCAAATAATGAATTAGCATTTTCATTAAGTCCGCCTGATCCACACAGAAAACACATTTTGTTTGTTATCAAAAAATATCTACTTTGTTTATGTTGATGCCGTTGAAACCGTATATATATATATATATATATATATATAATTATATGCCTTTTTTTTAAACAAATAAAGTCTTAAAATAGTCAAATTCTAGTGGATGACAAACATGTGACTACTGGCAAATGCACAGTGTTGTGAATCCAGTCCCATATCATTCTTCCCGCTCAGCACGAGAGGTCTCCATCACCTTCTCCTCTCACAATCCATTTCCCATAATCCCCAACCTAGGAACTGATTACAGTCACACCTGTTTCCTATCAGATTACAGTACACCTGGTCATTTTAATGTGTTTTTGCTGATTAGATATCTATCTGATTTATTAAAACATTTCCATTTACACTTGGCCACAAAACGGATAGAAATACGATCTTAATTCCTGCACTATATTTAAATTTAATTGAGTTCACTTCAACGAAATCAAAAGATAAGTGCTGCATTTTATTTATTATCAGCTCTTTTCAAGTACAAAACCCGCAGTAAGAGAGCGTGCAGCGTAAGCACTGGAAAGATAGGTTAGTCACAATACTTTTAATGAAGATGATTGTGTGTTGAGCATCTTATTCTCAGTTTTATTTGTGGCCGTTTGCATGTCGGCTTGCTGAAGGGATGTTCAGCTACTTGTCCGTGGCAATGCGTGTTGCATTAGCGCTGTCACATCGGACTATAATGCCATATAGACTATAACACACTCTCACATGTTTATTATTTTAACTTTTTAGGAAGAGTAAAATTTGTTTATGTGGTTTGCACAACCAGATGCATTTACACTTGTCCAGTTTCATCTGGAATGCATCCCAGACCACCTCCTTAAGTGGTTTGTGCGATCACATTTATATACCAGCAAACATTTCAACTTTTCATGACTTTTGAAAAGACATTCATGTGTTTGCTAGCCTATCACTTATTTTTGTGACTAAATGCCTGACATTTAAGCCAATAAAATGTAGACTTTATGATTGTATTTATGCCCATGTGTGATGATAAATGAGCATGTTGTGTTTTCGTTTACAAATGAAACTACGTGAATTAATAATTCCTCAATGAAACACTATAATAATAATAATATACAAATATTACAGGAAAAAGACGATCAGTTAATGGACTTACAAGACTGAACGATAGATAGAAAAGTTTTCTTGTAGGCATGTTTTATATTATGCACTTTATTTATTAACGTAACATTTATTCATGATAAACTTCATTTGAATGCTGCCCATCGCATGTAATACAGGAAGCCAATGCCAATGGTTAATATAATAATTTAATGATGTAATAACTTCTAAAAATTAAATATGAATGAATCAATCTCCGATAATCCCAGATTGCTATGGTCAAGCAGGTTTGTTTAAACATTATTCATAAACATTAAACATAATTCATAGCCACGGGAAAGATATGTCATTCCCTCAACATAAGAAGTTGTGGCCACATGCAACGGATGTCTTTCCCTCAACATAGAAGCTCGAGGCCACGATATATTATCACGTTCCAACAAGTTATGTCATGGCCACAATAAATCCAAAGTTGCGTCCCAAACTGAAACTACAACACAGAAAAATATAAAGTTATATCAAGACACCCAAATAAAAAAAATGTATAAACAAAAATAATCGGTTTAAAGTCTACATTACAGATACAAAGAAAAAACAGCAACTAAATGTCAATAATCCAAAAGGGAGTATGAGATCACTTTTCAAATAAATTCAGCTCTTTCAAATACATTTGTATCTTTACATTTTTTTTAAACTATCAATAAACTGAAGAGAATCCATATATGAATGTACATCAACCATAAAAACCTTCAAACAAGGTTTAGAATTATTTATTTTACTTTTATGGATATGAAACCTACCAAATAAAATCATAAGATTCAGCATAAAGTCAACTGTTTGATTCAGAATAAAATAAAATAATAAGTCAAATCACAACTATAACCAGTTTTTCTCTTGGACATACAATGATAAGTCTCCTCAAAACGTTTTTGAATGGTAACATTCATTAAAAATATGTACCAACAAAACTGATGCAAAATTGTGGTGATCTCAGTGGGAGATCAAATCTGTTTTTGTCATGCTTCTCACCATTTGGCGGGTTCTTTTAAATATTCTTTTAAATAACGTCAACGTCGCTTGATTGTGCCATCCCAAAAAAGCACAAAGTCACTTTTACAGACTTTTAAATTAAATGTTACCTCCTGGCGGAATGACCTTAGCCATCTTTAAGATTTGGCTTAAAACCCATCTCTTCCCTCTTTATTTGACCCTCTAACTTTAACACTCACTATTCTAATTCTATTCTTTAAAAAATCTAACTACCTTTCTAATCTTTTTGTATTCTATTTTCTTTTCATTTACTATGCAATTGTATATGTATGTGCGTGTGTATGTGTAAAGACCTCTAACTAGCTTGCTCTATTCTTTTATTTTTTTTATTCTATCTGTTTTCTTTTAATTTATTATATTAGTTAAAAACCCATGCTACGTGTACTGTGTTAACCTAACTGAGACTTGTTATAGCACTTATATATCATTGCTCTTTTTGTTGTTTTTGATTGCTTCCACTGTCTTCATCTGTAAGTCGCTTTGGATAAAAGCGTCTGCTAAATGAATAAATGTAAATGTAAATGTAAAAAAGTTTAAAGGTGACATTCTATAATCAGGTAGTTCAACAGAAGGGAAATGGAGATGGAGGTGGAAACAAACTAATTTCTGTAGTTTATTTTTGTGATGCAAAAATTAAATGAATGATTTGTATTCATTTTTTTTGTAGTGTAATTTATTTGTAAATGAGCCTGAGTACATTCTGTACTTATATTGGCATGTACATAAAAGAGAAGTACTCCAGGGCGAGCAGCCAACAGCCACAAGTCAGGGAAGTGAAAACTGGGAAAGAGAGAAAAAGAGAAACTGTTAAGAGCTATGACAAAGTACTTAGTAGAAGAAATATTGATGTACTTTAGTAAACTACTTTTAGTAACTATTAACACCACATTGGGGAAAAACTACTAGTCATATTTAAATATTAACTTGGGAATAGTTCACCCAAAAATGAAAATTCCAAACAACTTAGGGGTTAATAAATGATTACAGAATTTTAATTTTTAGCTTAACTATCCTTTAAGTAAAAAGTATTATATTCCATAATCTAATGTAGGCTACGTAAGGTATAAGTATATTAGAGTGAAAGTATGTACAATATTGTTATGAAAAAGATCATATGTAGCCTAATGTACTTATTTTTTACAGTGTACCGAATATTTATAAGTTTAAAAAAATAAAAATAAATAACCCATATAGTTTTTAGAGTACATCTATTTTTTTATTATGCACAACCGTTAATCATAGCAGTGAGTGTTTACTTATCAAAATTGACTGCTTAAAAAAATTAGCCTATTATAATTTTTTTATATTTCTATTTTTGTAATGCAGAAGTGCAATTCATGACTCTTTTAAGTAAAATATTTTTTACAAGGGTAATTAATAATAAATGAAAGCATTAAGCTAAACATCTTTTTTTTAAATATTTGTAATTTCTAACCACTTTACAATCTTAGAAAAACATTAAGCATCAGAGCCCCATCTATATTTATAAATAGTCATTAGTAATCAAATTAATATTCAGTAATTAAATATCATAGCTTTTGCTTATATTCAAAATTGACTATGCTTCATTTTCATTGGTTTCCCTAAGGAAAAATGGCAAGCTTTTAAAAACAAACAACATGCAAACTCTTGTGTTTCCTTATTAACCCTTGCATTTTATAAAATGACTACTGCTGATGATGTCCATACTGTCCCTAAAAATGGAGCTGAGTGGTGTGAAATTAAACATCTTCCAAAACAAGCAAACAAACAAAACATCCTATACATATGTATGATACTGATTTTATTAGGTATAAAAGTCATATAAAATGTGCTAAGGAGACTTTCTCTTTAATTTCCCTAGCTTTCACTTTCTGAGAAGTCCACACCCCGAAAGTGAATCGGCTCTTACGTCAGACGTCTCACTCTGCTCAACACAACAGTTGAATCGACGGCAGTTTCCTGTCTTGCAGACATTATCCTGAGAGATAAAAGGTAACGTTCTCTTCAAATTATTAAGATGTTTAAAGTTAACTAAAATTCCAGAACTTATTTTGTCAAAAATATTTTCTGTTCTCTTTTAGCTTACTTTTCCAAAACAAACTATAGACATAAATATTACTACTAATTTATCTAACGAGCATTCAGCATCAGCATTTAGTTTTATATCTCTCTGTACTATACTTTATGCTCAACTTAGAATTTGTATACAAGCAAGACATTCAAGGCACTCACATGGGGTATATATAATATTCAAAACCTATTTTTTTTAAAAAGGGCTATACCTTTAAAAACACAACTGTTGTTTTATAATTAAAATTATTATTTCAGTTTATCATTTTTGGAGATGGCTTTTTTCCACACTATAATGTATGATTTAAAATGTTGAATATATGTAATTTGTGGAACAGTGGTACAAGTGGAACTCTTTATTAACTAAATCAGATTAAAAAACGGAAGCAGGTATAAGATCATATCCAAGGTACTCTTGATATATTTCAAAGACACTTAATTTCCAAGAAGTAACATTATTTTAATGATATGCATGCATCAAATAAGCTGCTCATGTTTTCATCCGAGACAACCACCTGGTTAAACAGGGAGTGGCAATTGTGGTAGAAACAGTCACATGGTCTGTTTGATTTCAGTCTGTTAGCAAGTGTAACACAACATTAATGCTAAAACCATACAGTGAACAAAAACAACTATAATAATAATAATAACAATAATAATTGAACAAGAAAATTGTGTTTCTACAATATTTAGTAGTAGTTTATATGTGGTGACTGTCAGTTTATTTGCATATGACAGAAATTTTCAGAAAAATTTATACAAGACGTAGTCAACCAGAAGATGAACACTATAAACAGAAATTATTATGTGATTGCATAGTAAGTAGCAATATTTGTTAGTTCTGTTTGTTGTATCAGGGTTAGCATCATCTGAGGTCCTCTGAAGGGTTTGCATCATCTGTTCTCAGGTGTTCTGGATCCAGACTGGAGCTTGTGTAAATCCTAGTTACCATGGGATATAAATCCCATGGTAAAAAAGAGAAACAAATAGAGACCTAATTAGCGTAGCTGCTGTTCCAACCAAGTCAAATTAATCAGTTTAACCCAAGCTAAAGAATAATAATGCACTTTTGATCAGATACAATGATGGATTGTAGTGTGGTATGTTAGTTAGGAACCCAGGAGCTAAACCATTTAGGGCCTTATAGGTAAGTAATGATAATTTTTAACTTATACAGAACTTAATATGTAACCAGTGCAAAGACTGGAAAACTGAGGTAATATGATCATATTTTCTTGACCTGGCAAGCCTCTGCATTTTGTATTATCTGTAGCTTATTTACTGAAGATGCAGGACAAGTGCATTACAATAATCCAGTCTAGAGGTCATGAACGCATGGACTAGCCTCTCTGCTTCAGAAACAGGCAACATATTTCATAGCTTGGCAATGTTTCTAAAATGGAAAAATGCTGTTTTTGTAACATGGTAAAAATGGTTTTCAAAAGACAATTTGCTGTGTTATATAACACCCAGTTTCATCTGGTCTCATTGAGATATATAGTTGAGTATCATCAGCATAACAGTGGAAACTAATTCTGTATTTTCTAATAATATTACCAAGGGGCAACATGTATATTGAAAATAGCAGAGGACCTAGGACAGATCCTTGTGGCACTACATATTTTACTGGTGATAGATGAGATTACTCCCCATTTAAATATTCAAAGTGGTAGCGATCAGACAGGTAGGATCTAAACCATGTTAGAGCCTGCCCTTGAATTCCTGTATAGTTTTGTAATCAATCTATGAGTATGTCATGATCTATGATGTCAAACACAGCACTAAGATCAAGTAAAACTAGCAAGGAGATGCAGCTTTGATCTGACGCAAGAAGCAAGTAATTTGTAATTTAAACAAGTGCAGTTTCTGTGCTAAGATGGGGCCTGAAACCTGACATTCTTCATGCAGATATTTTTTTTTGCAGGAAAAAACACAACTGAGCAGCAGGACAATTAATAATCAATACAAATTAGTTAGTAAATTAGTAAACCTCCTTGCCCCACCCTAGAACTGCCCCTGTATTAGTGTGAACAAAACAGCAGGAAACATTCATAAAAACAACAACAACAAAAAATAATAATATTTGAATTTGCATGAATTATGTAAATGGCCGGTGTCATAAGAATCACAGCATTTTACTGAAAGGTGATGAATTTACAGGTATTAACACCATTAAGTAATTGATCACAAAGTTTATTGACAGATCACAAGCAATTACTTGGCAAAAATGTAGACTCTTCATTGAATGTAAAGTACTTTGATTTTGTGAGTCTGTATTAAATGTATTCAATTCAATGTGATAAATGATCTCTGCTTGCAGTGCATCAGTCACGCTTGCCAGGAAAGTGAGTGAGAAAACACTGAAATACACAGTTTGATCAATTCATATGTCATCAGTACCAGTTGACTTCCATGCTGTAGTACGATTGTGTTCACATCAGAAACAACCTTTTAGCCAGACTCATGTATGATTCCCAGGTGTGCATCTTAGTATAGAAAACAGCGATCACATTAACCAAACAAACCATCAAACCAACCCAGGTGCATACCAAAACTGTTCATGTGAAGCCTACATAAGACCACATTTTCAGACTTTTGTCTGTCACAACTATTTCAGGTCTTAAACTAATAGCCTCTACTAATGAGCTGCCGACTTGAATCTGGTGCATTTGATTAAGATGACATGCAAAATGTGCAATGTTGGAGGGGCTCCACATTAGGAACTACTCTAGACATCGGAAAAATAATAACTGTACAGTAAACTATGAAATTTAAAATGTTGACCTTTTAATGATTTTTAATTTGTGAAAGAATCAATTTCTTACTAAATAAGTACCCCCCCCCCCATATTTCCAATTTACTATAAAATTTATAATATTTATTTTTCAATCAGCGCTAAATACTGTCTTGTTTTGGTTCCTTTTCTATCTCTCTATTTTTCCCCACAAGGCACACCATGTATGCAGTTGTTACTCTGCAAGACTCAGATGAGGTGGTGGTGGCACCAACAAACTGGCTGAGTCTAGACAAGAAACAATGTTACTGGCCCCCATTCAAATCACCAGACAAGTGCATGGAAGCTGTTCAGAACAGAATTAAACCTGAAACAGGAGGGAAACCATGGGAGAAACTGAACATTAGCTTTCACGGAGAACATGGTAATGGTCACTATTTTAAAACAACTTAATTATTTACTGTCTAATACATTTTCAAATAAAATAAAATAATATTCATCCTATTGCAGTCACTTTTGAGAAGGCAAAAGAGGGGCAAAAAGAAACCAAAGAACAGAAAGAACGGTAAGTAACAGACTTGCATTACCCCCCCCCCCCCCCCCCCCCCCCCCCCCCAAAAAAAAAAAAATTGAACTTTGAAAGATTTTTCAAATAAAGGTCATATCTATTAGCCACTGGATTCCCTGGAATGCTAAAAAGACAAAGACTTGAAAGAATTCAAGGAATGTCAAATAATTATCTACAACCACTTCCTGCAGTAACACCTGCATCGACATCCAGAATGACAGCTGATGGTGAGTCAACTTCATTTGACATAATCAATATGAGAATATGATTTTTTTATTTTCTATAATTATAGCACACCTCATTTTACACAACAGACCTGGATGAGCTCCTCGAAATGCTGAGAGACATCAAGAGCACGGTTCAGGAAAACAATGCTATGTTAAAGAAACTACTAAAAGACAATACAGTTTCTGAAGCCCCCAGCAGTACAAGCGTGCCTTCAAAAGCTATTAAAGCAAACCTAAAACTGCCTCTTGGAACCTTTGAAGATATGGCCATGAGTGAAAGAGAGCTCAGCACCGCAACAACACGGAAAAAATATGTGAGTCGACACAGCATTTATTTAAAGGGATACTGTATATACAGTATTGTTCAAAATAATAGCAGTACAATGTGACTAACCAGAATAATCAAGGTTTTTCGTATATTTTTTTATTGCTACGTGGCAAACAAGTTACCAGTAGGTTCAGTAGATTCTCAGAAAACAAATGAGACCCAGCATTCATGATATGCACGCTATTAAGGCTGTGCAATTGGGCAATTAGTTGAATTAGTTGAAAGGTGTGTTCAAAAAAATAGCAGTGTGGCATTCAATCACTGAGGTCATGAGTAAACGGGCAAAGTCTTGGTTCCAAACCAACAAAATTAATGTTATGGAGTGGCCAGCCCAATCTCCAGACCTTAATCCAATTGAGAACATGTGGGGTGATATCAAAAATGCTGTTTCTGAAGCAAAACCAAGAAATGTGAATGAATTGTGGAATGTTGTTAAAGAATCATGGAGTGGAATAACAGCTGAGAGGTGCCACAAGTTGGTTGACTCCATGCCACACAGATGTCAAGCAGTTTTAAAAAACTGTGGTCATACAACTAAATATTAGTTTAGTGATTCACAGGATTGCTAAATCCCAGAAAAAAAAAATGTTTGTACAAAATAGTTTTGAGTTTGTACAGTCAAAGGTAGACACTGCTATTTTTTTGAACACACCCCTTTCAACTAATTGCCCAATTGCACAGCCTTAAGAGCGTGCATATCATGAATGCTGGGTCTTGTTTGTTTTCTGACAATCTACTGAACCTACTGGTAACTTGTTTGCCACGTAGCAATAAAAAATATACTAAAAACCTTGATTATTCTGGTTAGTCACATTGTACTGCTATTATTTTGAACAATACTATATATATATATATATATATATATATATATATATATATATATATATATATATATATATATATATATATATATATATTCTGATTTGAATCAAAATTATTTTAGTATCTTTCTATGAAATGCTTAAATCATGCTTAAAGTATATAAATATTTATAACGGTATAGTTTGATGTCATTATACAAAATATTTGAGACTTTAAAAGCAATGTATTGGAATCACATATAAAAAAAATTCTTCACAGGTCAAATTTTTGTCAGGACTTGGAGGTTTTGGCCCCAAGGATGTGATTAAGAATATTATGCAGCAAGTTATAACAGATGATCTGGCTAAGGAGTTCAACTGGCAGGGGAGAGGAGAAAAAAGACCCTTCTCTCATCTTATTTTAACAGATGTGATCCGAGGTAAACTCACCGCTGCATGAACACTTCCCACGAATCAAGAATGTTTGTATTTTGTCTGCAATTGTCTTTACTTTCAAATCAAAACAAATGCAGATAAATAAAATGTATTTAAAGAACTCTGAGGCAAATTTGACATAAATAATGTACAAACTATTTACAGCTGTGAGTATGAGGCTCTATAGAACAAATGCTTGAGAATTTCCAATTATTTTATAATCAAGTTTCTTTTTTCAGATGCTGCATTCAAACGAAGTGTAAACAGGGCTGAGTGTGAAAATGAAATAAAAAAATATTTGAGTTACACAGCTGACAGACTCGGTCGGAAGCGACTAAGAGAACAAGGAGGTGAGTGATACAGATGTTATAGATGTCACGTGAATGCACTCATTGGATTATATTTCAGATATAGATCAGCTTCTGACATACATACAGGGATTTCCTTGGTTTTGATTTTATTAAGCTGACTTCAAAAATAATGCAATGTTGAATACTTAGATCAAATACAATGTGCTTGTATACCTATGGCATGAGTATGTATAGGACATTTTATAATTTTTTGTAATTGTGTTGAAAACCCCAATAATGGTGGTCTTCACTTATTGAATAGACAACTCTATAGAAAACCTCTTTTTTAATCATCCTTTTTAGTATATTCTGCAAAATAACCTCCTCCCCCTTCAGGTCCTGGGCTTGAGAATCCAAATGAGATTTCCCCCTCACTGATGCCAGAGACAGACATACCTTGGGACATTTTGGGATTTTGATCATCAATTTATAATTTATTTCACTTGGACATTACTAAATTAATTGTCATGTTTTCAGTCATATCCCAGCAGTGGGAAGCATGCTTGTCTGATGCAATATCTAAAATATTAATTTTATATGTATATTTTTTATTATTATTATTTTATTTTTTTTGTAGACTACAGTATATATGTCTTTTTCAATGTTTCATTCAAAATAAACCAGAATTACAGAAGATTTCTCCTTCTTTTCCAGTGCAGGATTTTAAACTTACACTAGTGAATTTACTGTATTTATGATCAAAATAAAGATACACCAATATGTTTTTGCTGGCTCCCATCCCAGTTATTTTGGATGTCATATACTGACACTTTCTGGTAGTTCTGTTAGCATAGAATGCAAACAATTACCTCCAGTTATATTTGCATTTATTTATTTATCTTTTAACTATAAACCTTGTTTACCTGTTATCACATTTTAACACATATTTTGATTTCTTTCTGTCAAACATTAAATATATGTTAAGTTAAATGTTTAGTCAGTGAGTTCATGAAATGTGTCTTAGTAATTGAAAAATCTGTTAGAAATGCTAGCAGTGCTCAATTTAACTTACCAACTAAATAGTCACCTTGACTTACAAACCAAACCAAATCTTCTTTCTGGGAGAATGTACTGTATGTGGCCTGTCTGAAGTTGTGAAATCAGAGACTCAAAGATGTGACCATTGTTCTGTGTCCTTGGAAACACCAGTGCTTCCATAATGCTTATTACATCCTGACACACAATCAGATACACAACGATTAAATGCAAAAAGTTATGCTTTGAAAGAAAAGACAGGTTCATCACTGTTTGAAGAATGCTCACAGACAGTCAGTGAGGATGATAATGTGTCAGCTTTACAAGTGTCAAACACTCTGAGACCAGACTACATCCCAGTTTCCTTCTACAAAGACAACATTCAGGATCTAATTCAATATATAAAGATGATCTATGACAGAATCCACAACGGGTGCATTTAACTGCTCTGAGAAACACTTTAATGAAACTGTGTAAAGTCCACATGATGATAATCAACACCAAACCCCAAACCGTAGCATAAATGGCTGCCCACTGCTCCGGGTGTGTGTGCACTTTGGATGGGTTAAATGCAGAGCATGAATTCTGAGTATGGGACCCAATACAGAGCATGAATTCTGAGTATGGGTCCCAATACTTGGCTGAATGTAACTTTTACTAATATGTTAAAGCAGGAGAAAACAGAGAACTTAAACATAAATCTAAATAAAGCTGAATGAAAATGAGCCTTTGTGCATCTTGGCTGGGCTGTGACTGAATGCAGACTCAAGGTATAGGCTCTTGTTTCTCCATTAGAGGGCAGCCTAACCTCACAAAACAAACATTTGACTGCTGTGAGCCTTTTTTGATTTGATCATTTCCCCTGGAGTTTACCTCTGGGATGAAAGTGTAGGTCAAGCCATTATACAAGTGTGCTGCTGATGAAAAATAAAAAAATACATAAGGCCTCCTGGACTGCTGTTCATTGATCTTGAAGCCTGTCACCAGTGCCCTGTTACGTGAAGCTGAACAAACTAGAGTTTATCAGATCAGGTTCAGTTGGCTCACAATGCTCAATATAAACTTTGCAAACTCTTAACTACAGTGTGACATTTGCAGCAAATCAGGGGCGGATCTACCGGGGTGGCATAGGGTGGCATATGCCACCCTAAAAGAAAGCCCCGCCACCCCCAGTTGGCAGCAACGAATTAAAGGTTATGGCCAATTTGAAAATTTATGAGCGCGAATCTTTCGTGATTCGCGAACCCGCTTTGAACTCCCGAACTGACTCAAATGATTCGTGAACCCGCTCTGAACTCTCGAATTGATTCAAATGATCCACGAAGCCGCTCCGAACTCCCGAACTGATTCAAATGATTCGCGATCCTGCTCTGAACTCCCGAACTGACTCAAATGATTCGCGAACCCGCTCCGAACTCTCGAATTGATTCAAATGATCCGCGAAGCCGCTCCGAACTCCCGAACTGATTCAAATGATTTGCGATCCCCAAACTGGCTCAAATGATTCGCGATCCCGCTCCGAACTCTCGAATTGATTCAAATGATCCGCGAAGCCGCTCCGTACTCCCAAACTGACTCAAATGATTCGCGATCCCGCTCCGAACTCCCAAACTGACTCAAATGATTCGCGATCCCGCTCCGAACTCCCAAACTGCCTCAAATGATTCGCGATCCCCATAACTGACTCAAATGATTCGCGAACCCGCTTTGAACTCGCGAACTGACTCAAATGATTCGCGATCCCGCTCCGAACTCCCAAACAGACCCAAATGATTCGCGATCCCCATAACTGACTCAAATGATTCGCGATCCCGCTACTAACTCCCGAACTGATTCAAATGGTTCGCAAACCCGATTTGAACTCGCGAAATGACTCAAATGATTTGCGATCCCGCTCCGAACTCCCGCACTGACTCAATCTTCCTCCATTCTCCCATACGCGCTCGCGACCGCTCGCACCTCATGTTTGCGGCTGAATGTTCATAATTGAATTGATGAATCCAATCCAGCGAAGAGAAAAGAAAAATAAAAGTAAAAAAAAAACAAAACAAAAAAAAAAACACAGACATAAAGTTGGCTTGACATTGTACGTTCGAGAGTCTCAAATTTAGGGTCCTTCTCTAAAGTTACATGCGATATTGGTATAAACTTTTCTAACGTCAGCAGCATTTGAGGAGAATGACTTACAGTCATAAAAACAACTGTAATTGTTCATGTAGGTGTCAGCTATAATGAATTAAATGTTTGATATTTATTAAAATAATCTGTAAATCATATGTAAATTATGCTACTCTTTCACATGGGCTCAAACGCAAATTTGAAGCTCAATATTTGGGCACAACAGTACAATCCTGCTTAGGGCACCCATTTGGCCAGCAGCGACCCTGAAAGTGCTGTTATACACGTCTCTGGGAAGAGACACACACACACACACACACACACACACACACACACACACACACACACACTGAAGCGCGCATGGTGTTTTCAGCTCTTCACTATACTGACACATGATGTAGGCTACACATGTGCACGTCAGTGTGCTATGAGAGGATTTCACCATTTCATTTGATAAAACTATCGTCATTCATTCGTATGGTATACACAGACTAACAGAAACGGCAATGTTTTTACGACAACCTGTCAAAATACAATTTCGGTATAACTTGAAGAAATTCAAACAGAACTATAGTAGGCCTACTATTGCACAGTAGAGTATGCTATACGTCAAGTAGGCTTAATAGCTAATAATAATAGTTAATTAAAACACAGAAACTCTGGTTACAACCCACCAAAATAAAAGTTTGGTCTAGCTCAAAGAAATTATGTAAGAAATTGCTTAGTAAAATATACTTAAAAAAAGATATACTAAAACATTATTTTAAAGGAATATCACACAAGTTTTAATATTAATATTAATATTAACAATAATATTAAAAGTTTAATATCAATTGCTAATTAATATAATGATTATATGAATATTGAATGAATTCTAAATAATTATAATTCATATAATATAAATATAATAAATAATTAGCAGGAAAAAAAATGGTATATTTTGTCTTTAAAATTCTTTCAAATGTAAACTTTTTTTATTTGGAGCAAGAAATGAAGGGGGAGTGGCTTTATTGCATCAGATGACTCTGAAGAAGCCCATGGTCAGAGTAATGGATACTACAAAGTAAATGTCTCTCTCTAGACAGTGAATACATCTATTGATTAGCACTTCACATTAAGTTTCAGATTTCCTTTCAAAGGGATCGTCATTAAGCCCTTCTTAAAACACAATATCTCACTCCGATTAATCGAAGGGGTCAACCATTCTTTATGTCAAACAAGGTGCCCCTCCTGCTAGAAGTCTTTTATTTTCCACAAATGGCTGCATCACACCGTGACGGTGGGTTAAAAAAGGTGTTTAAATGGAGTTGAGTCTGTATTGATCCAGGAGACGGCACAGTTTTCACTGGCCTCGATGTGACACCAGGAAGGACTTGGAGCCCACTCTATTGATCAGCTTTAAATGTGCATGTGGTGTTTATATTGAATCGTCTTCTTCAGACTGTCACACGTCTGCTGCCACACTGAGGATAATTAACCAGAAAGTGCTAATGAACTACCTGAGGTGAGACTGTACACAGCATGTACTATATACATGTTATTAAACTGAGCTCTATAGGTCTAATACACTGAAAATTAAATCAAGGAAGCATGATAAATGACTCCAGTGGGGAGTCAAAAGTTTACAGTTCAAAATTTGGGGTCTTATGCTCATCAAGGTTGCATTTATTTAAAATACAGTAAAAACAGTAACATCGTGAAATGTTATTACACTTCAAAACAATTATATTTCAATATATTATGTAATTTATTACTGTTATGGTAAAGCTGAATAATTTTCAGCAGCAAATTTTCAAGTGTCTGGAGGTGTGACCAGATCACATTTTACCCCAGTAATAAAAATAATTTCCATAAAGAAAACCAAGTCATATATTAGGACCTTTAAGAGTTTTTTCAGTGTAACTTTATTCTGTTGTTATTTATAGTGGGGCAGTTGACCTGTTCTCAGCGGACAGAAAGACATGATAAAGAAGAGAGGATCAATTAGAGAGAAAACGTCTATAATGACTAGCAGCAGGGAGGAAGTGGAAGATGGGGTGAGGAAGAGCAAAGAGAAAACAACAAAAAACAACTATTTAGTGTCTAGCTGCTGTCAGATACAGGGACGTGAGCCAAGAATAACGGGTGGCTTTGTTTGTCTGAATTTGAGCTTAATGGCTTCCTTTCAATTGACTGTCTGCATCTTTACATTTGATCACACGTGTCTATCACTGCACAGTTTTTGCCTGTAATTGCAGGTCTGTTTGAAATTTAGTGTGCTGCCTACTTTATATTGCAAAAAGGAAATTATTCTGCATTTTAAAATATGTTCCGGTCAAATTCAATGACAGCATGGCATGTATCATTCGTAGAGAAAGGCAATCCTGATAAAATTCATTGCTAAAAATTTATTGGAAATACTTCTGTGTTAATACTTCCCTTACTATATGCTAAAAATCAAGTTTTTAAACATTTTTATTTTGAAAAATATAAATCACGGGCTTTTCAGGTGGTTTGGCCATCAATAGACTGGCACAAATCGATTAGCAGCTGGATGGGTACAGGCTGAAATACTTCATGGTTAATAATTATAATTTATTTTCAAGGAAAAAGTAATAATAAAATAATCCAAAAAATATTATTTTACCTAATTTTTTAATAACATATCAATTTAAAAATATAAATACACATTTTATTTTAATGATTAATATTTAGTATTAGTATTTGTTTAATAAAATTGTTATGTTCATGAACTTTGTTTCCTTATTTGGTCTTTTTCCTGTTCTTGTTTTGTTAATTGATTGATCTCCACCTGTCTCCAGTTCTCTGGTTAATTCCTGTGATCAAATACCCTGTCTGTTCAGTTCTTCCTTGTCCGTGATTGTTGTATCCTGATGTAGTTATGTGATGTTAGTTGATGTTAGTTAATATGTTAATGTAGTAGTGTTGTATATTGTCTATGTTATCTGCATCGACATTTGATTTAAGACCCTCCTCGAGCGCTTTATTTCTATGCTAGCAAACACACAATTGTAACAATTTTTATTTAAATGTAATTAAAAATGATAATTTGGTTATTAACTATTCAATTATTGAAATGCAATTATTTTAGAATAACTAAATTATCCATTATTTTAGCCGATATTTGTATGATTAAAATCATTATTTAAAAAAAATATATATTTATTTTGAGATTGTCTGGGTACGGTTAAAATATCTTTAAAAATATAATTCACAAAAGTAATCAAATAATTAAAAATGTATATGTATATGTGATTTTTAAGATTATTTTAAAATTGTAATAGTATTAGTAATTACAGAATTCAAATATTTTTTATGCAATATTTTTGTGATAATAGTATAGAAATATACTCGGTACTGTGTGATTAAAATCATTTACATAATTAATAATTGAAAACTGCTTATTTTACACATATTTTGTTGTGCAGTATATTTTTATGTTTAAAGAATTATTTCAGCATTACAAATTAGGTGTGCCATGATCTAAAATGTGGTGTCAGATTATTTTGATATTTACCAGTATCTCAAAACACCTGCTTCTTTTGTTCCATTACATTGTACTCGTGCAGTAAAAAAAAAAAACACACACACACAAATGCCTGCTGTGTCACCGACCCTTTAAATGCACTTACCTATGTGTTGTAGACCATAGGGCAGCTAACTTGGTTTTGTACCAGAGCATGTGTGTGTGCTCTCATCATTAGTATCCTCTATTTAGTGTCTCTCCTGACAGATTTGTCAGATTCTGAGGTTTGGCTGTCTATCCCCTTTATCTGTTCATTAAAAAATCCCATCTTAGCTCCACTACTGTAAGTTAACAGGCACGGCAGCAGTGAGTGAGTCTTCTCATTCTCTCTTTGTTGCTCAGATGACTACATTAGGCAGCACCTTTAAAGATAATTGCTTAATTGGGGCCTTTTCATTTGTTGTCAGCGTATGAGTGGCCGTGAATGTCTAAGATAAGACTGTAATTATGTGGCCAGCTTCGATATCCACTTTCGCTATAGAGATGGATGCTGACAAGCAGCTCTTGTGGTCCAGCATCGTTTGCAGCGGCCTGTCAGAGAGCCTCAGACACAAAAGAAGAAAAGTGGGAGAGAAGAAGAGCTTCAGAGAACATTAGAGAGAAAAGGAGGAGGAAAAAGGGGAAAATGTGGTTTCGCAGATATATAAAAAACACATGTGATTAGTGAGAGGACAGACATGCTATTAGACGAGATCATAAAAGGCAGAGGGATCATATGGTCAGACGAGTTATTAGAAGGGATCAGATGGTTTGAAATCATGCTGTGATTGATTGAGACTGCAGGAACAGGAAAGCGTGGTATTTAAAAGAAAAAAAAGTAGACCACTATTAAATTGATGGAGGTCAATAAGTCACTGTCTTGATGAACGGTAGCTGAACCTTTTGGTTGCTGCTGCACTGCACCACTGCACAAGTCATTTTCAGGGCATGTTTTATTTATTTGGTTGGTTGGCTATTTATAACACAATAAAGCAAAAAATTCAAGGAAATAGTTACATTACATTATACATTATCATACATTAATTATATAAATAAAATACAAATAAATACAATTATTCATATTATAAAAGAATAATATATATATATATATATATATATATATATATATATATATATATATATATATATATATATATATATATATATATATATATATATTTTTTTTTTTTTTTTTTTTTTTTCTGGATGCATTCAATTAATCAAAAGTGACAGTAAAGACATATATAGTGTTACCAAATACTTCTATTTCAAATCATTGCTGTTCATTTGAATCTTGAAAAAAAATGCATTACAGTTTCCACAAAAATAGTAAGCATCACAACTGTTCTCAGTATTAATAATAATAAGAAACATTTCTTGGGCAGCAAATCAGCATATTAGAAACGATATATGAAACATCATGAGATCCTGAAGACTGGAGTAATGGCTGCTAAAAATGTAGCTTTGCCATAACATGAATAAATTAAAGAGCTATTTTAAATTGTAATACTGTTTCACCATATAAAGTTGTTACTGTTCATATAAAGATTACTGTGAAATAATACAAACAAATAATAAAAACATAAAACTGTAAAATAGAATTCATTTTTTTTATTTAATAATTTAATTATTCAAATTTTTGCAATTCCATTTTTACCCAATCTTTGTGTGATTCAAATATTAAAACTATTATTTTGGTATTTATCGGGTCACTTTGTGGTTTAAATATTTTTCATAATATATTTATTTTTATTACTTACAAAATTAATATTTGAAAAGAGCTTTTTTACTGCTGCTGGGTATTTTTTAATGCTTATTAGAGTTTAGAGAATTAGATCTTTCAGCATCTCACATTATGAGTTCTATGACTTGAGATGTTGTGCCAGGCTAAACAAAATTAAATTAAAATGAAAGGCAATTTTATAAAAGCAGTTAAGAAACACCTGCATTTTGCTTTCCTTTGTGCTCTGTCCAGTTTTTTAATCACATGTTATTTATATGTGAAAATATAATTCATACGTGTAATATTTTTACAATTTAAAATAACTTTTCTATTTGAATATGTTTTAAAATGTAATTTATTTCTGTGATGCAAAGCTGAATTTTCAGCGACCACTGCTCTCAATATCTATATATGGTTATGCATTTTTATTTTTTCTCAACATGTGCAAGACAGACATCTTTGGCTGTTACAAGACCAACAAAAGCATTTTTTTTGTCTAAAAATTTGTATGCACCCTTACTATATGCCAAAAATCAACGTCATTGAAAACAATCACATTTTGAATTTATTTTGATGTTTAACCAAAGATGACAAATGCATGAAAGGTTCATAAACTGTTTAGGTCAACAGTGTCATGCATGTGAAGGATTAACATACATCTATAAGTATGACAGTGAATGCTTTCATACGTGAACTGTTTCTTTTAAGTTTTTTGGAAATGGAAATGTATGACTCAATTGAGGAGAATGTCTCTCTGAAGCTATCACAGTGTCTGGAGTATCATTCATACTGTGAGAGCAGAGGAGAGGAAGAGGGAAATAGAGAGATAAGGGTGAAGAGAGGGACTGATGTGCAACACAGGAAGTGGATGGGGGCAAGATTAGTTTTGCTCTGGTAGTGACAGATCAGAAAAACAGGAGAGGCGAGAAGAGAGATGAAACCGGGAGAAGAGGAGGATTAGTGCCACTTGAGAGATGCTATGTGTGTGCGCACATGTGGGCTTTACCGGGCCGGGGGATCCTGGAATATGAGGAATTCTGGGAGTTCAGTGGGGATTAGTCTTGCTTGAGGACTGAAAGCGTGAGAGGAGGATGTGAGAACATTTCTTGATCTCGGCTTGCATCATACGTGGAAGAGCTGTGATTTCTTACACCTCCAGAGTGGCACAATGCTAAAGGTACAACTGAAAAAAAATAAGAAAAAAATAAGACACAAATATATAAAATTTTCTACAACTTCAGGTCACTTACGAAAGCATCTGATATTGATTACTGTTTCTTTGATGTAGCAGAAAAGTGGAACATCAATCAGAAGGTTTTGTTTTATTCAAGCAGTTGTAAGCAGCCTGATACCTGTGAGATCTTCTCAATGTTTGTGGTACTACAATGTGTTTTTCTTTCTCCTCCAGCAGGGTGATAATGTTCACATCCTTACAAAGAAACACCAGAGATTTACTGCCTTGTGTGAAATGGTTCATCCAAATACAATACAGATGCTGAACTCTCAGACTTTGTTCTTCTGTGTGTGCTAAAGTCTCTGTTAAGTAATTGTTGATTCATAGCCTTTCACAGTGCTTTAATGCTTCACTGAAACAATCATATAAATTATATATTTTTAAAAAAACATTAAGAAATTAAAGAATTAATTTCTAAATTAAAGTATAAGAACAAATAAAATGCACAAACTATCATAAGAAAATAAAAATAAAATGAAAAAGGATAAGAGAATAAAATGCATAAAATTATAGATTTTTAAAAGTTAAAAATAAATTCTTATGTAGTCCGATATAATTTGTTTGTGCACTTATCTGTTTTTTAATAGTCAACTCTTTGGGGTCGGTAAGATTGAAGATGGAAAGAAGTCCCTTTTGCTCACCATGACTGCAGTAAAAAATACAGTAAAAACCATAGTATTGTGAAATATTGATCCAATTTAAAATAACTTTTTATTGCAGATGACAAAGCTACATTTTTAGAAGCCATTAAAACAGTCTACATTCTCACATGACTCTGAAGAAATAATTTTAATATGATTTGGTATCTTCTGCATATCTGAGGATTTCTCCTTGCAATCTTAATTCCAGTTTGTGATTCATCCATCCTGGCATTTAAATGTTGTACTTTGCATTTAAGTCAAATAAGTAGGGGGACAATATACAGCCTTTTTTGTGCTCTTGCCCAATTTTGAACAAGTTAGTTGTTTTATGTCCATTACTAACTATTGTTTCTTGACCCACGTATAGGTTTCTCAGGAGACGGTTTTGTGATCCACACGCATACATTCAAAGGATTTAGCATAGTCAATGAAGCAGAAATAAATGTTTATTCTGGAACTGTTTTGCTTTATCCACAATACAGCGAATGTTGCTAATTTGATCTGTAGTCCATCTGCCTCTTCGAAACCCAGCTTGGTAGTTTTCGATTCACACTGCTGAAATCTGTATTACAGGAATTTGAGCAAAACTTTGCTAGCGTGCGAAACTGTAATTGTGCGGTAGTTTGAACATTATTTGGCACTGTCCTTCTTCTGGATTGGAATATAAACTTTTCCAATCCAGTGGCCATTGTTGAGTTTTCCATATTTGCTGGCATATTGTGTGCAGCACATTCACACTTTTAGGATTTTAAATCCTGGAATACAACTAGCTTTGTTGTTAGAAATACTTCCTAAGGCCCACTTGACTTCACACTAAAGGATGTGTGGCTCAAGGTCAGTGACCAAACCATCATGGTTATCATGGATATTAAAATCTTCTGTGTATTCTTGCCACCTGCTCTTTTCTTTCTGCTTCTGTTAGGTCCCTACCATTTTTGACTTATATCATGCATATCTTTGCACGAAATGTTCCATTGACTCCAATTTCCTTAAAGAGATCTCTAGTCTTTCCCATTCTCTGTTTTCCTCTATTTCTTTGCATTGTTTGTTTAAGAATATCTTATCTCTCCTTATTGCTATTCTCTAGAAATCTGCATTAAGTTGGGTATATCTTTCCCTTTCTCACTTGCCTTTCACTTTCCTTCTTTCCTCCTTTCCTTCCTTCCTGTAAAGCCTCATCAGACAGCCACTTTGCTTTTTTGCATTTCTTTTTCTTGGTACAATGTACAATGTCACAAACTTCCATTCATAGTTCTTCAGGCGCTCTGTCTACTCGGATCTAATCCCTGAAATCTATTCTTCACCTCCACTGTATATCCATAATGGATATGATTTAGGTCATATCTGAATGGCCTAATGCTTTTCCCTACCTTTTCAATTTAAGCCTGAATTATTAGTCTTAGCCCTGCATCATTTGTTATTCTGGCTATCTTTTGACTTCCTACATTAGCGTTCCAATCCCCTATGATGAACACACTAAACGGTTTTCATGTTAAGTGTTTTATAATCGCTATTAATCATTATTATTAGACATTTCATATTATTATCAATGTTGAAAACATTTGTGTTGAATAATCTTTTTGTGAAAACTGTGATGATTGTTTTTTAGGATCCTATAAAGTTCAAAGAACAGCATTTAGTTTAAATAGAACTATTTTTAAAAATGATAAATGTCTTAACTGTCACATTTGACATTAGAGAATAAATGTAATGTATCCTTGTTAAATAAAAGTACTGATGTCCTTCATGAAAAATAAAAAATAAAATGCTGACACTTAACTGACACTTAAATAATGTATTTTCTGTCCTATTTATGTGCCATTGAAGGAGGAATGAAAATTCAAACAGAAGATGAGAATTTAACAAACTATAAATCAGTAGTGATATTAGATTTAAAAATGATTTCAATTCATTGCAGTACAATAAAGCAAGTTTTTTGGGGATGAAAAATATCCACTGAAGTGTCATAATATTAAAACATCAATATGACACTTAATATACAAAAAATGATTTTTACACAGGTGGTGGGAGAAAAATACTGACATCCTGGATTCCGACGGGAATAAAATCCCTGACTAACCCCTTTAAATGTTGAAAATAGCTTGCGTCCCCATGAAAAACAATTACTGTCTGAATAGGGCTTAAAGGGGTCATATGATGTTTCTAAAAATAACATTATTTTGTGTATTTGGTGTAAGAAAATGTGTTTATGTGGGTTCAAAAAACACATTATTTTCCACATAATGTACATTATTGTTTCTCCTCTTTGCCCCACCTTCTGAAAACTCACTTGCAATGAGTGAGGAACGGCCTGTGGCTTGAGTAAGTGGCAGCTGGCAGCTAAAGCGAGGAATAGCCGGTGGCTTGAGTGAGGAATGGCCCTTGGCTTCTTCCTTTGCGTGAACATTTGAGAGCGTTTGGCAAATCCTCCCACATAGTGACGTAGAGATGTGGGGGCGTGTTTAAAGGAGCCGTTTTAGGGGGGGCGTGGCAGAGTCTGAACTTTGATAATTAATATCTCTTTGGATTTGAGATTTTAATCTTTGCAACTTTACAGATCTTATGCACCAAGAGCTTGTAACACTCCAAAGAGAAAGAGAAAAACTGAAATCGCATCATATGACCGCTTTAACTAGCAATGATTTTTACATCTAATTTTCAAGCTTTTTTATGATGTTATTTATGGCTGGCTCCTTGAATCACCTCATCTTGATTTTCAGATTACTCCCTAGCTAGATGGAATGCTGTGACTGTTGTGTGTTTCCATGGCAACATCCTGTCTGTCTTTTAACTAGGAGCACTGGAAAGGAGGAAACAGGTTGACATGATACAAAACAACCCACAAAACAATTGATCAGCATGTGTTGTTTATTGTTATATATTCACACAAATGTGAAACTGATGGAGAGAGTAATGCTGAGGGTAAAAAATGAGAAGCGAAACAGACAGAGATGGGGGAGGGGGAGGAAGAAAAGAAAATGAGTAAAGAAATGGCCTGTGTTTACTGAGTGACCCTTGAGAGGCACAGAGGAAGACTGGATGGAGTTTAATTGGCCCTGCACATAAAGGGGGTGGGGAAGAGAGACAGGGATGATGGAGGTTTGATGGAGGATTGGACAGCAAGAGCAGCCAAGAGGCAATGCTGGTGTTTGTTTTCATTTTTAAATGGCAGGGGAGAATAGAGAGAGAAAAAAACAATGTTATCTCATTAGTATTCACAGATATTTCTGCTGCAGGTGTGCTTCTCGCTCACATATGATTTTGTACATGTGCATAAAACCTGAAACGTACAATATTAGCATACTGACAACATCTCGAACACCTTTACATATTAACAAATTTCAATGTATAACTTCCTTTTAACTTAATAAAAGAGATACAATTTTGCACTTAGTACAAATGGAATATTCTATTTACGCTTTGTGTGAATGCCCATAAATGTGTATCTCTATGAATTTCATTAATATGTATAATCTAGATGCTATTTTTTAGAAATGCGATTGGTAACATTTTACAATATCTCATTAAAAATATATTACATATATAATTAAATATATTTCTCATAGTTCATGTTGACCTTGGTTAATGTTTAATAAAAGTAAAGTAGTTTTTTTAGTTCCCTTCAGTGCAATAAGTAATGTTAACAGATATGAAATGCATTAATTAACTTAATTAATAAATGTAAAGACTTATGTAACTCAGTGCTGTGCTTATTGTCTTTTGTCTTCGCTTGTATTTGCATAGCGTAAATGTGCGTTTCTGCGAATTTATGAATGAACCGCTCATTTTAAAATCTTCCCGGTTTACTGACATTTGTTGACATCTGCTTCAAACATTACAACGCACATGATAACTTTTAACTCTCCATTAAGTTAATCAACGTCACCAGCTAATTACTGTTCAACAGTGATGCTATAGATCTACTGCAAACACAAACATAAATTCAAAGGGAAAATTCTGCTCACTTATTTCTCTGATGCATAAAGTCTGTAGATTGCTCAGTGTTAGTTGAGCTGCTGCGAATGAGTTCAGGCTTAAAAAAGACATGCGAAGACAGCAAATTATAAGGTACAGGCAGGATAAAGCTGGAGCACATGGGGAGAGAAAGATGGATGATGGTGGACAGAATGGAAAAAGTGAGACAAAGATGGATGGATTGGGACTAGTCCACACACACACACAGAATGAATGAGTGACCAATGGGAGAGAACTTTACAGATGGACTCAATAAAGCGGCTGGAGTCCTGAAAAATTGAGTGGAAAAGCAAGAAGAGCTTAGCGGACAAAACAATTCAAGGGCTTATGTCAAGGAATATAATATTCCATTATATTTCACGTGCAAACATCATATGAAAAACTGTCAAAATTTCCTTCCTTTTCACTTATTCCAAAATCCTCAGGTGTTTGACATTTTACTAGTTACTATAAAAACCATAAAAAAGGTACTTGAAATAAAATAAAAAATTAACTGAAATCAAACTTTTCGTTGAACTTGATATCTAAAATGACTAAAGCTCAAATAAAAGTAAAAAATTAAATAAAAAGGACTAAATTATTGACAAAAAAAGAAAAGGAAAACAGAAAATACTAAAATAAAAATGTACTTAAAATATGAAAAGTCAGTTATATAGTAAATTGGCATCTTATATCCAAAAAATATATTTCACAAAAATAAAATAAAATTCAAAATGTAATTTAAAAAAAATGTAAATCTAAATGTAATCCAACAACAATAATAATAATCTATAAAAATAATGATAATAATAAATTCTTATTGTATAATTATATATTTTTTTAATGTATCACTACCTTTAATGGGATAGTTAACCCCAAAAATTGTCATCATTTACTCGCCCTCATGTTCCAGACCTTTCTTCTGTGGAAGGTATAAAGATATTTTGAAGGTGTTGGTAACCAAAAATGTTTTGTTCCCATTGACTTATATTGGGAAATATCAACAATATAAATCAACAACATTCTTCAAAATATCTTCTTCTGTGTTCAACAGAAGAAAGAAAGTCATACAGGTTTGGAACAACATGAGGGTGTGTAAATGATGACACAATTTAAATTTTGGGGTGAACTATCCCTTTAGCATGAGAGACAGCAGAATAAACTTAACGGATGGTGAACAGAAAGAGACCAGAGCTCCTTCTGCCAGGGCTGACAGATATTATTCCAGCCAGAATTAGCTTCAGTCAATACAGGTGACTGGCTATCGGTGATCAATTACAGTGCATGGACAGCATTGATCATGCTCAGTCAAATGTGACATAAACAAGACGCCGGCGATCAATAGCGCTTCGCAGCGTTCAGCTCCAGACAATCGCCGTGCGTCTCAATTAAGCGAATCCTGAACCACCCTGTGCACTTTGATAAAGAGACTCATTTAGCCACATCACTGTAAGACAACAGAGCTCACCGCCATCATCCACTGAGCGTGTGATGCCACCGCAGCAGATCAATCATCTTGTGTTGCTTACTGCAGCAAAGGGAAAGAAAGACAGATAGAAAGACTGGCAGAAAGATGGCGAGACAGCCTGAATGTTGTTGCAAACAATTGAGTCAATGTTCTGACTCAGATAGTAGGCCTAGTCAGTAGTAGTGGTTAATTATTATGATTATGTCAGTTTGAGAGTCACAATACACATCATATATGTTAGAATATGCTCATACCACTTTAAGAAATATCTCAGGGATTTATTGAATACAAAACAAAGGAAAACAAAAGTTATTCTAAAGTTATAGTAGCTAGAGTCAATTACAATCATAAGCCCCTCAAATATAAAATGAAAAATGTTTCAGTGAGTCCAACGTCACATTTGACAATCAATTACTTATGCATTTATCCAGTGACCTACAAAATCTCAGCACTCACTATAGCAAAATGAAGTTATCAAATTAAGCATGTGACAAGTTTATTTGAGCACTTGAATTAAGTGACAAGCATGATTGATCCCTCAAATCACCGTGTAATGAGAACATCATTTATGTAAAATGATTATTTTTTGTATATGTTTGCATTCACATTTATTTTATATATGTGTATTTTACGTATTACAATTTAAATATACAAATATAAAATATAAATATACATGTTTTCACACATTTTGCAATAGTGTTTGAAATCACTTCAGAAATCCTTGAAAACATGAGACTTTTCTCTCAGGAGACAAATCTGACAAGCAGTAGACGTGAGAAAAATTTGCTCTCCACTTAATCTCATTTCAAAACAACTGAGTTATTAAAGAAACAGTTTTTCCAATGGGAATGGTTAAAAGAGCTGATCTTCAGCCTCCTTCCCTTCCTCTTAGTTTGCTTCTATCCTATCTACACAAACACACTAAGTACAGCACACATATGCTGAAGCTATAATGCCCTGATGTCTGTGTAATGGTGCACTCTGATCTGATGATGTATACCAACACTAACACTCACCTTGAGCTCCTTCAGCCAGACCACAACGCCCCATAAACAGCTCCATGGTTTCATTAGAGCTAAGCCCCAGAAAGACAATGTCACTCGCAGGAGAGGCGCTGTGTCCCTCAAATAAGTTATTGCATTAACTGTGCTCTGACATTGAAGCTTTGTGTGACAGTGTGCTTTCATCTGTAATCTCTTCTTTGGGGATCACCACATACTGTATGGACACATAAGGAGAAAGTATTCAATTCATTTTAAAAGGATTGTTCAACCAATATATGTACATATCTTTCTGTATGTTTTTTTCTTTCTCTCTCTCTCTTTCTCTCTCTATATTTTGGCCACTCTCATTTCACTACACTCTTAAAAAATATAGGTTATTTATTGGTGTTGATGGTCTCACAATCTTTAACATCTTTCCACTGCACTAAAGTTTCTCTGTAGTGGAAAAAGGTTCTTTAGCAGTGTTGTAGTCGAGACCAGCTCATTCGAGTCCGGGTCCAGATCGAGTCCAGAGATGGTCGAGTCCGAGTCAAGACCGAGTTCAGAAAGGGTCGAGTCCGAGTCAAGACCGAGTTCAGAAAGGGTCGAGTCCGAGTCAAGACCGAGTTCAGAAAGGGTCGAGTCCGAGTCAAGACCGAGTTCAGAAAGGGTCGAGTCCGAGTCAAGACCGAGTTCAGAAAGGGTCAAGTCCGAGTCAAGACCGAGTTCAGAAAGGGTCGAGTCCGAGTCAAGACCGAGACCAGAGAGATTGGGTCTGAGACAAGACCTAAAGAAATCTTCAAGAGTATGTAAAATGTATGATGGAAACAATAAAGGGTAAAAGGGCCACATAGTATGTGGTGTAAAGGTAATTTTATTAGAATTATGAATTGTTACTTGTCAATATTAAGTGCTCATTTTCACATAACATCGCTGTACCACTATACACATCCATATAACCTTTCTAGTACTAGTAACATTACTGTACGATTCTATATTGTAATTCTACATAACACTTCTAGTACAAGTAACATTACTGTACCACTATACCTGTAAATGTTCAACTGTAACAGCTTTTACATAACTTTTAACCCTGAAGCTTAACTAATGACTGCTAATATCCTGAAAGTGTCTTGTATTATGTGCACTTTAGATGTTGTGAAGATTAAAGATGGGCATAATTACTTTTCAAAAAAATAAGTGAGGAGACCATCCTGCTACCCAACCGAGCACGATGTGGTCTCATGATCAATCCACCCCGACTAAAAACTCTCTCTATTGGTACAGAGGAAGCGGGGACTGACAAAAGTTACCATTTCATCCCTTTCTGTAACAGCAACGGATAATCTAATGCTAATTTCACTGGATGGTGGGTTTTAATGCAGGGTAAAATACACACTAGTCGAAGTTTTTTTTAGTTACGGAAGGCATACACACAAGAGCCGACTGACTGTCCAGGAAAATTTCATGCAAAAGTGTGTATGTGCCAGGGGAAGAAAGCTGGTTGAAATGCCATATAAGTTCAATGCCTTCTGTCAGACATTTTTTTGGGGGGAGATGTTTAGTGTTGAGACAGTCAGTCTGTGTCTGTATTCATTATATAATTTAATAAAACAATTTTTTTTTTTTTTTTCTGTTACCATTTTGATCACTACAGGCGGATGGCAGGAGGGTAACTTAAGGCCGGTGACACACTGCCTGCGTGGCGTCTCTGCTGCGTGCTAGAAGCATGGTGGCTGCTTCGCGTTTTCTGTGTCTTACACACTAGAAGCGTGTCTGACGCGGCGCTGGCGCGCTGCTTCTGCTATAGGTGACATAGAGAGAGGCCGCCGAAAAACCAGGCTCTTGCAAAATAGAGTATGTTTGACAGGTGCAATATTTGAAAATCGATAATTATTTATTTATTTTTTTAAATTACATTTATATCAGAATTTATGCCAACCTATAGACTTTAAAAAATCAAAATGTCATGAATTAATATGTATTTGTGTACATAATGACACAAGTGACATATAAACATATTTTCCTAGTTTATTTTGCTTGGAAACGCTTCCAACACGCGCGTGTTCGCGTGAAAATAGGCGTCGGTTCTATTTCTAGCATGCACGCATTTTCCGCGCGGCTCGAGCTGCGCCTGGGATGCGCGTCGCAGCTGAGACGCTTGCGCCATGCATCCAGTGTGTCGCTGGCCTAACGTCTAAAGAAAATCACCAGTCATTGGATGTATCAATCATACATCAATTTAAAGAAACATTAACATACAGTAATAATCATGAAATATTTTGATTGGGACTCGAGTGGACTCGGGCATAAGTCCGATTCCTAATATGTTCGAGTCCGAGTCAATACCGAGTCAAAATGCACACGAGTCCATGACAAGACCGAGACCATTAAAATACGGTCTCGAGACCGAGTCCAAGACCGAGTCCGAGTCTCGAGTACTCAACACTGTTCTTTAGATTTTAAAAATGTTTTTCATACTCTTTTAATAACTGTTCACTGAAAGGTTATTTTGGAACCTTTCCATTTCAGAGTGACTTTGATTACAGTTAATGAGTAGCATGAACAAATCATTCTTTCTCTGATCTTTACAGCCATCAATCCTGAAAACATATATATTAAGTTTTCCACAAAAACATTAAGTTAATACTACATTTCAATACTGAGAATAATCAAATAAGTATTAGAATAATTTCCTTGTCATCACAGGGAAACAAACAAACAACAACAAAACTTTTTTTAAATATATAAAAATAGATTTTTTTTAGCAAATACATACAGCCTTAGTGAATATGAGAGACTTTTTCCAAAAATTTAAGAAAATCTCACCAACCTCAATTTTTTTAAATAAAAAAACAGCATGTTTATCATTTCCTTGCTTTAAAGCCATTCTTCATAACTATATGAAAATATAGTATAATACATTATTTCTCCAAATAATACAGGCTCGGACTGATGACAGAATTTACAATTTTGAATGAACTACATGCTCCTTAACCAGGGGCGTCGGACTGGGGGGCGGGGGTGGGGGGTGGTAAAGGGTACCGAGTACACAGGGCCCGAGACTATGTGGGGGTGCTTAGTCAGTTATCTATACATACATATACACGCACTAACATTTTTATAGCATTTATGTACAAATAATAAAGTACCAGTGCAAAACTAAACTTGTAGTTACGCACTAATTTGGTATTTAAAAAAAGTCATTTTCATGCTGTGCAGGGCCCAACCCCCCCTCTCGAATGAATGTAAATGGTACGACCCACAGTTCAGGTGCTTCTGCTGCGGACCTGCGGTGAATGAGTTAATGAGACAGGTGCTGGAGTAAACTTCCGTGAAATGAACTAGGAAGACGGGAAGAGGCATGTCTTTCATTAAGAAAGGAAAATCAGGGGCTCAAAACGAAAATAAAAAAAGATTAAAGAGAGAAAGGCAAATGAGGGCAAGCAGTTGCTCACTCAGTATTTTTTTTTAAAGAAAGGTAAGCTCCAAATGCACCATCGAGCATATTGTTTTAACATAAATATCTACTCTTGGAGGAGTTCTCCCCAGAGTCAGAAGTTTACATGAAAACACTGAATATTTCCCTCCATTGTCCAAACCAACTCCCACGAAAACACAGATCGTTAGCGCCTATTTTACCGCAGTGTTATGCAAATTAGCTCGCGCACTCTCTTACATTAAGTACATGATTGTTCTCAGTTTAATGCACATCTTGCTGATTGAAAATGACTTATTTTAAAACGTAATTCAAAAGACTGAATGTCTAGTTTGGCGAATAGTGTACCCGGTGATTCTATAGACTGCATTTTACAAAAGGTATTGTGACAATAAAGGATATTTTAGCAACCATTTGAAGCCATATATTTCATTTTCAGACCCTGCAGCAGCAGGCCCCTCATCTTGGCCAGGTGAAAGCAGTGACAGTGAGGTGGATGTGACAGTGAGACAAGGTGAGCTTTTAGCGGAATAGGCTCTATGCAGCGGGAATCGTGACGTGTTTCCGACTACACTCTCTACTGGGCTAACAGTTTCCGGTCCCTCTTTACATCTGACGCTAAACCTCGCGAGATCGTTGGGTATGGCGCGAAACTTAAAAGCGACAAACATTTCCCTCAACATTTCTGGTTGTTAGTATATATCGTTTTTGACATCTTAACCATGGAGAAAAAGGTTTTCCGATACCAAAAGCTAATGCGACCTAGATCGGAACATTGTTGTGTGCCGTTGTGCGTTGTGTCGGCAAGATACAACTCTACGGTTAGTTTCCATTCATTTCCAGTGGAAGAGGATCTCAGAAAAAAGTGCCTCGTTCAGATCAGGATAGATGACTTCCAAGTCAACAAAAACACAAAGGTGTATAGCGTTCATTTCAGATCTGATGACTTTATGGAAGGGGCTCGTCTGAAACGTCTGAAAAAAGGTGTTTTCCCTACACTGTTTGAGTGGAACCAGTACCAGGAGCAGCCGCCGAGGTACTTACCCTCATAGTTGTCGATATAGTGGCCGATATACATTTTGAATCCCTTTTCCCGCTTGCTTTTGGGAGCGGCACATGATGTTTTTACAAAACGGTCTATGTCATTTACTGTGAGACGAGGTAAATCCTGAAGACAGCGACTATAAAAGAGAGCCATATCTGTCCGTGTATAAACAGGAATTAGAACCGGAAGTTGGTAGCCTAGTACACGCGAACCCGGAACTGTGTCGTGCATAGAGCCTATTGCCTGTTTTAACACTTAGTAATTAAGTGTTCAGAGGAAATCAGCAAAAAGGGTGCATTGTTATTGTACATATTTAAACTTTAAAGGGATAGTTCACCCAAAAATGAAAATTCTGTCATCATTTACTCTCCCTCAACTTTTTCCAAACCTGTATGGTTTCCTTTCTTCTGCTGAACACAAAAGAATATATTTTAAAGAAGGTTGGTAATTAAACAGTTGCTGGTCCCCATTGACTTCCATAGTATTTTTTTTCCTACTGGAAGTCAATGGGGTCTATCAGTCATTTGGTTACCGACTTTCTTCAAAATATCCCACCCATTGGTATCACTATGGTATTTGGTATGGGGGCCCAGCAAGATGGTTTGTACCCAGGGCCCAAAATTTGGTGCTATGCTCCTGTCCTTAACTATAAACCATATGTAGAATTCAAATATGCAGATCAGTTGAAAACTGCCAAAAATTTGATGTTGTAAAGATATTTGGAGCCAGTTGGTGGCAGTAGAATTGTAGAAATACAAACCCTGACCTCAGTGGAAACTAACAGCTGGAGTGCAAGTAGCTAATTATATAAAGTATAAAGAATCTTGTACAAAAATCTCCAGAAGTAGTATTTTTAAGACGTTTTGGTAGCATAATGCAAGCTACAGCAACTTCATGCCCTTAACATCAACTATTATTTATTCATTATACTGAAGTATTAAGGACTATCCTGATTGCCCTCTATTAAATTCAGTTTGCTACATATCAATTCCCTCGGTATAGAAATCAAACCCATCACACTGATTGAATGGTGAGGTTTGCCCATAAACAAGCAGCATTAATCTTATTTAAGCTAATCCTCAATGCTCTCAATGTGAAAACTATTAAAAGTCTGATTTTATTAAAGTGAAGTGCTCTCAATGAGAAAAAGCAGCAGTAAATGGCACTTAGGAACAAAAAAGAAGAAAATGCCAGAAATGGCTAGAAACCCTGACTTCAGTCACAGAAAGTGCTATTGCACTAACTGCAGGACTTTGCTTTGTTCATAATAGGCGAGGCAATCGCTGATTGAAAAGACTGGAACAGGAAGATATTACAAAGAATAGGGCTCAATGCAACACAGTCACAGGCTGTTAAAAGCTTTTATGAACTATTTATAACTATTTCTCAGAGAATGACTGATCTTGGGGTAGTAAACTGCCACTCACAAACCACTTGTTTAGATCCAGGACATATGTCTAACGGCACCCACAGTGAGCATAACTGCTAATGGCAAGGAATCAAGGACAATGCAAAATACAAGTATTGCATATTTCTTAAAGATGCAACCAAAAATAATAAATAATTAAATAATAATAGTAATTAGATAATAAATAATTAGATAGAAAGTTGTATCTGTTAATATTGTAATGGACCTAATATTTTTAAATAAAAACTCACAAAATTGTTTCAGATATGTTTAAAACAAGAAAAAAAAATGCCTTTGTGGTGAGAATAAACTTAATTTAACACATTCCCATTATCTGTTGCTGTTTTGCTTCTCAACTAAAATGATATTAAGGATAGTAAAATATTAAATAAACAATAAATAAATGAACAAACAAATAGATAAATAAAGATTAAGAAAATGTTTTTCTCTTCCAGAAGCACAGGCTTGAATATGAAGCAATGCACATTTTGTCCTTGAAACCATTCTGTAATTATCTTCATGGTTTCTCAGCGCCAACTGCCCTGACCTGGGAATGATAAAAACACAAATGATATCGGTTCAGTCGCCTGACGCAAGGACTGCAAATGGACATACATGGAAAGATGAGAGCAACGTGTTTTCATTTCAGTAAGTGCTAGCCGGTTGTCTAGCTTTAGCTCTGATTAAAGTCAAGTTATTAGCCCCTTTGTGGTCAGTGTTGAAAAGCCACAGCTCTCATAAAGCCGAGAATGATTTATCCTTGACCTAGAGGACTGTGGTGAGGACATGTATCTAGTAAAGCTCCATTTTGGTATTAATTCTGAACCCTGGACAATAGCAGAAGCTAATAACAGTTAAACTCACAGGGGAAAAGATAGCGGAAGCTAAGTCTTCTTGCTAACAGCTGTTTTTTTAAGCTGAAAGCTAGGGCAGGTATTGTTAAAATGCTAAGAGGTGATAATGAGTCAGACAGAAAGAGATGGCAGCACTAAACAATTGTCACTTCCTGTGGACTTTCTTTTCATTTGTCCTGTCTATCAGTTAATGAGAAGTAAGGATGTTCAAGATGATGAAAAGGAGAAAATGCCAAGATTATATAAATGAAGTTGTTGGCATTATACAGTTGACCTAAACATATACTATCAATTTGACCCAAACAAAATGCAGATAGATACTGCAGATAGATAGCTCAGCACAGTATTTAATTGAAAGCAGTGTTTGTTGTGTTATATTTTCTACATGTTCATCTCTCAGTAATACCTCAGTCCTTTCCGCCACTAACAACAGTGAGAGAATATTAACTTTTAGTTAACATGAGCTCTGCAACAATGTTTGGATGTGACCCAGTTTTGTCGGCTTGAGCTATCTAATGCTTGCTGTTGGCCTGAACACCAGCACAGAGTTTGAGTGATAGCTCTAATTACTGGGTTATCTGAAGCAACATTTGTCCAAGTAGCAGCACATTTAGGTCAAATCAATGCAAGCAAAAGATTTAGCAAATAAAGAAAAAAGCAAGGGGCTAAATAAATTAAATTAGAGTGATAGGACGTTTGTTTAGAGCCGAGGCTGATTAAAGTGTAGCTGAGGGCAGGAATCATGTGATAATCATGTTTACCGAAATTATGATGGAGTCCTTATCTCATGGGATTGAATTGCTGGAACACAACACCTTATGGAGGTGTGTATTTAATTATAATTATAGTAACTCAACAAATACAAGTACTTGTTATGAAAAAAAAAAATATAGGTTATATAAAATATTCATTTTTTTTTTTTTTTGCTTCTCTGCAAAACTTGCTACAACAACATTAGGGTTTTGTGATGCAGTTTCTTGGAGGGGTTGAGTGGTTGCTAAATGTTTGGTAAAGTTAAATGCTAAAGTATTAGAGGATTGTCGTAATCACTATAAGCAATAATGCTTGGATCATCATCAAAATCAAGTAATTCATCTCTTGCTTTAATAATACGATCACTTGAGATTCATTTTTGTGCGTGTGCAAAATAGCTCTTTTCACAGCACTCACGACAAATGGTGCTAATTGAAAATAAAAAGATTATGATGAAGATATGCTTGTTCATATGACAAGCAGTTTGCAAGCACAATCATTTAGATGAGATTTCTTACTCTAAAATAAGAAACTATGTATGAATGCTGAAATATTTAGCATACATATTTCAAAAATGTTTGAGTAAAGTTAAGGGGCAGTAGCGAACAGCTGAACAGTAGAGGAGAACAGCAATTGATGATAGATGCATTATAAATCAATAGCCCAGTGTTTTAACACATGTAAGCATGTACATGACGATTTTAAGAATTAAATGCCATGCCTGCATAAAATATATTGGTCTGAACCAGACTTAGTAGGTCCGTTTTATCTTACTATAAGAAAGACTGGAGCATTTTATAATTTGAGGATTTGTCCCACTGAAGGACAAAGGATACACACAAACACACACACACAGAAACACACACAGAAACACACACACACACATATATAGTGCGAAAGTAATCAAACCGCTTCCTTTTTTTTTTCTTCCATATTGTAGCCTTACGGTAAACTACTTTAAATGACTTTTTTCCCACATCAGTCTACACTCCATACACCAGAATGACAAAGCAAATAACAGGTTTTTAACATCTTTAACATCATTTAACATTTAACAGCAAATTTATTAAAGGGGGAAAGGGGGGGGGGGTGAAATGCTATTTCATGCATACTGAGTTTTTTACACTGTTAAAGAGTTGGATTCCCATGCTAAACATGGACAAAGTTTCAAAAATTAAGTTTTACGTTTGAAGGAGTATTTCTGTTCCAAAAATACTCCTTCCAGTTTGTCACAAGTTTCGGAAAGTTTTTTTCGAGTATGGCTCTGTGTGACGTTATATGGAGCGGAATTTCCTTAAATGGGTCCTAAGGGCACTTCTGCCGGAAGAGCGCGCGCTCCCGTATAGCAGCGTACCGAGAGGCTGAGCACAGACATTCACTGATCAGAGCGAGAGCATCGCGAAATGTCACCAAAAGGAGTGTGTTTTTGGTTGCCAGGGCAAGACAACCCTGCACAGATTACCAAAAGAGAAACCGCATTAAGGGACCAGTGGATGGAGTTTATTTTTACAGAGCATCAACGGAGTTGTGCAAGTGTTTGTGTTTGTTCCCTGCATTTCGAAGATGCTTGTTTTACAAACAAGGCCCAGTTTGACAACGGATTTGCGTATCGTTTATTTCTTAAGGATGATGCAATCCCAATGAAACAGGGTCACGATCGTGTGTTGGAACCGCATGCGGTGAGTAAAACTGCTTAATAGAGTTGTGACGTTCGCGAACGAACCGATTCTTTTGAACGGCTCATAAACATGAACGATGGGAGCCGAGTCGCGACTGGAGAGGAGCCGTTCTTTCTATCGTTCTTTTTTCCTATGCGTGTTCATACAAATGAGCTCCGCCAGGAGACAGAACAGTTATAGGGGGAGGGGCGCACCCAGCGCAGGCCAACCCTTTATAGCGTGATGATATTAGTTATTAGTTGTGCATGCATTTACATTGCATTTTGTGTTCATTTAAAACTTATTTTAAAATCATTAAAAATGTTCTTTTGTGATACTGTACTTGTATAGAAATGTTTCACTAAAAGCTGTTTTCCACAGACATTCATTGCAGCCCACTTTGTTATTGTTCATTGACTTGAAGGGGCTGATGTCCTATTTGCAAAGTTTACAGTAGTAATAGTATGTAGTATGTAGACATTTCCATTTTATTTATTCTAATTTTATCTACTTAAAAAAAAATTAGTTTTCTATCAAAATGTTTTTTTGTGATAACAATGTTCTTGTGTGGAAGTGTTTGTAGTAAAAGCTGTTTTGCACAGAAATTCATTGCAGCCGGCTTTGTTTTTTATGTTTATTTGTGAGTAGGTATTGTATGAATAACATAAGTCAACGTAGTTTTACACACACACACACACACACACACACTTTGTACTAAAGGTAAATCAAAATAATGATGTCACTGTCTAAGCAGAGGGATTTGTGCAACCCTATGGAATATAGTCGACACATGAGAAATGAGGTAATAATCAATATTTCAGAATAATTCAAACTCAGATATTGGTGTGTGATATCTGAGCTTTAATTATTTGACTACAAATCTCACCTCATAATACCTCCCAGTGATTATTTCCAGGATAAACTGAGATGCTCCCAAGCTGGCTTCTTAAAACTGACTAAATATTTAAAAAGAGCCAAAAGAGCCATTCTTTTGAACGGCTCTTTGAAAGGAACGGATCGCGAAGATCCGGATCCCCTCAAAGAGCCATAAATCCCATCACTACTGCTTAAAATATCTCTGCCTCCTTCATAGTGTTCCGCCTCCCATGCCGGAGACCCGGGTTCGAGCCCCGCTCGGAGCGAGTCGTTGCTGCTGCTGCTCTCGTTCAGTTTCAGCCTCGGGATCTGATTCTGGATAATAAATAAACGGCTGGATCTGACTGTTAGCCATGGTTTGTTTTAGATGATGTTTTTTTTTTCCCTCACGGTAATGTCACAACTTCCAAACGCTCTCAACGCAAAAGCCTACTCACGCTCGTGATACTTTAGCTCCGCCCACACGTCATGCCTCCAGGCGGTCGTGTTTTTCCGGGAAAAATCGGTACAGACTATCTTTCTCTTAGAAATATAATAAAACAAAAGACTTTTTGGAGTTATGAAGGATGCAGTACTACTCTATAGGTACTCAAGATTAACAGGATATTGAGTGAAAACGAGCATTTCACCCCCCCCCCCCCCCCTTAATTTATTAAAGATAAAAAAAATAATAATTCCATTGCATTAGTATTCAGACCTTGTCTGGGTGATGATCCTGATGAGCCGACGGTAGCTGCTCGCATCTCAGCTTGTCTAACAGACATTTTTTACTGGATGAAGGACCATCACCTTCAACTCAACCTTGCCAAGACAGAACTGGTTATGGTTCCAGCAACCCCATTGTTTCATCACAATTTCACCATCAATTAGGCACATCAACCATAACTCCCTCAAAAAAAGCCAGAAACCTTGGAGTTATGATTGATGATCAGCTAACTTTCTCAGATCAAATTGCTAAAACTGTCCGATCCTGCTGATTTGCTTTATTCAACATCAAGAAGATCAGGCCCTTTCTTTCGGAACATGCTGCACAACTCCTTGTTCAGGCTCTTGTTCTGTCCAGACTGGACTATTGCAATGCCCTCTTGGCAGGTCTTCCAGCCAGATCTATCAAACCTTTACAATTAACCCAGAACGCGTCAGCAAGATTAATTTTCAATGAGCCTACAATAATACACGTCACACCTCTGTTTGTCAATTTGCTCTGGCTTCCAATAGCTGCTCGCATAAAATTCAAGGCATTGATGTTTGCCTACAAAACCACCACTGGCTGTGCACCACTTTACCTAAATTCATTACTTCAGACTTATGTGCCATCCCAAAAAAGCACAAAGTCACTTTTACAGACTTTTAAATTAAATGTTACCTCCTGGCGGAATGACCTTAGCCATCTTCAAGATTTGGCTTAAAACCCATCTCTTCCATCTTTATTTGACCCTCTAACTTTAGCACTCACTATTCTAATTCTATTCTATTTATATATATATATATATATATATATATATATATATATATATATATATATATATATATATATACACACTACCCTTATAATCTTTTTGTATTCTTTTTTTTTATTATACAATTATTTTAAAAAGACCTCCAACACTAGCTTGCTCTATTCTTTTTCTATACTATTTGTTTTCTCTTTATTTATGATATTATTTGAAAGCCCTTGCTACACGTACTGCGTTTAAGATGAGACTTGTTATAGCTCTTATCATTGCTCTTTTGGTGTTTTTGATTGCTTCCAGTGTCCTTATTTGTAAATTGCTTTGGATAAAAGCATCTGCTAAATGAATAAAAGTAAATTTAATGTAAATGTCTGGGACAGCTGAAATTTAGCTCAGGAGTATTCATTTTGTTTGAAAATGTAATCACACTTTGAGTGAAGCTAACCTGTGGCAAATTCAATGGAATGGGTATGATTTGGAAAGACACATCTCAATAAAATTTCTAACAGCTGAAAATGCGTATTAGAGCAAAGACCAAGCCCTGAGTTTAAAAACAAAACAAAAAACACCTGCCTGTAGAGCTCAGAGACAGGATTGCATCAAACCACACATCTGAGGAAGAGTTCAGAAAATATTCTGGCGCATTTAAGGTTCACAGAAGCATGTAGCCTCCATTATCCATAATGGAAGACATCTGGAACAACCAGGACTCTTCACAGAGCTGGCCTCTTGGCCAAATTGAGCAACTGATGGAAAAGGGCTTTGGTTTGAGTGGTGACCAAGAACCTGATGGTCACTCTAGTTGAGCTCCATGATCATATGTGGAGATAGAAGAAACCTACAGAAGGACAAACATTGGTACAACACTCCACCAATCTGTGCTTTATGACAGTGTGGCCAATCCTCTCCTCAGTGAAGACACAAGAAAAGCACACTTGGAATTTGCAAAAAATAAAAAAATAAACACCTAAAGGACCCTCAGACCATGTGAAACAAGATTCTCTCTGGTCTGATGAACCTCAATTACAAGAATCGTGTTTGAAGGAAACCAGGAACTGCTCATCACCTGCAGAGTACCATCCCAAAAGTAAAGTGTGCGGGTAGCAGCCTCATGCTGTGGGGCTGTTTTTCAGTTGTAGGGACTGAAAGACTCATCAGAATAGAAGAAAAGCTCAATGCGCCAAAATATAGAGATAGCCATAATGAAAACCCAGTCCAGAGCATTCAGAAGCTCAGACTTGGCAGAAGGTTCACCTTCCAACAGGACAATGACCCTAAGCACACAGCAAGAGTGGCTTATAGACAACTCTGTGAATGTCCTTGAGTGGCCCAGCCAGAGCCTGGGCTTGATCCCAATCAAATATTTCTGGAGAAACATGAAAATGTGTGCCTGCCCTCATCCAACCTGACAGAGAAGTGAACCGGTGAGGTGAAAAATGGCAGAAAATTGTCAAATGCTGATGTGCAAAGCTTGTTGCATTATACCCCAAAACACTTGAGGCTGTAAAGGTGCTTCAGCTAAATACAGAGTGAAGGGTTTGAATAATTATGCAATGTACTTATTTCAGCTTTTTTGTTTTATATAAATTTGAAAAGTTGTGGTAGTTCTGTTTTCCTTTGCCATTATGGTCTATGAAGTGTAGCTTGATGTGAAAAAAGTAATATAAAGCAGTTTACCACACACAGTCATTTATGCCATAAATGTGTCTATGTTCACGTGAATCATTCGTGATCTAGCTTCACCAACAGAAGAAATGAGTATCCGTTTTTTTTTAATGCATCTCCTTTCCTAATAATGTGCTGATTAGAAAGTTTCACGATGAATGCGACTTAAGTAAACGGTCCCCTTAGAAAGTGGCTCGGAAGAGAGGGGCGGGGTCAGCAGAGCTAATTTGCATTTCAAGGAAAAAAGCTTGCTCTGAAAAGCGCAGTTTTTGACAGGGTAAAAAAGGTGTTGCTTTACACTAAGATTGAGAAATTTTAACCAAACCATGTTACAAAATTTTTTTATTAAGACCCTAAAGAATCATATCAATTTGTGGAAAATGGGCATCCGAGGATCCCTTTAACACAATTAAAGCATGGGCAGAGCTAGGGTTGGCCACCACACTCACAACTGCTGCCTCTGTCTGTTTTTTTCTTTAGAAAAATTGAGTTATTTAGACACCGAATGTGTTTACGACCATATCAAACTGGAGGCTTTTCAGACACGCACTCCAGCTTCACCTCCAACTTGTATAATGAAAGTGAAAAAAGATACAAGTGACGAGGAGCTTCAGTAGAACAACAGTGAACTGGTCAGATGAGATGTTGTTGGGCCATATGTCAGTAAAAACAAGTTATCCTGTCCTGTCAGCCGTTATACTGTGCTCACAGCACAGGATCTTCAATTGCACGCACAAATGCGCCGGCGTGCGATGTTTCATTAAGGCAGAAAAGAATCTACAAGCATGTTATATCATTGTTATGTCATCAGTTAAGCTATGAAGTTACCAAAAGTTAAGTGATTAAAGCTGCCTTACATCTGTGCACGCATGTAAGTATTTGTTATAAATGAGTCACATTTAAACATCTCTCTGAAATTGTTTTCACAACTGTCCTGCAGCAGCCCAGACTGTCTTCTTCATCTAGCACACTCGATTCTACTCGCCAGCTCATTTTAACAGCTGAAGTGGGTCAGAAAAGGTAAAAAGTTGTGAGAAAATATGATGTGTGTCAGATCCGCATCATGTTCAGCAGTGGCAGCTCTTAGGCACAAGATTTTCATAATAAAATATCCAAAAACCACTTGTACGGTATTATATATTTCATGCGGTTGTGTACTTTGGTTATCCCAGAAGTTTGTAAATCCAGAGAAATTCCAATTTTAAATAATAGCTCGTCCCAGTTCATTGTCGTCGATCAGTGCTATAATATCCATACTATTTGGTTGTCAACAATAATTTTATGTTTAATTGAGTATTTGAAAAAACTTATTTGAGAACATATGTGCACATAATTGTGAACCAAATAACGTGCTGATTTGCATATGTATAATCTTCAAAATCCATAATTCAGGTTAGGATTCTGACTTAAAAGGTGTCCGCCATGTAAGATGGCTGGATGTAAGCAGCCATGCAGTAGGTTTTAAAACAGAGCTAATGTGTGTCACACTTTCAAGAGACCATTTCACATCACTGGCCCTCCTTTCCACAGGCTTCTCTCCATCACAATGTCAAAGAGCGGAATAGACAGAACTGCCTAAAGCCAGCGGAGCAGTGGAGCGAAAGAGAAACACAGAGAGGAATAAAAGACAGTGGCAGAACAAGGCAACAAGTAAAAATAGCAGGCCAGCAGAGGGATATAGAATAACTGCAAACCAGAACAAGTGTGAGAGTGATTACACGTGACCGTGGGCCGGGGCCAGAGGGGTCACTCTCCTCCGTGCTCTTGCTCACTGCATCGGTGTCAGAGTATGTGAGTGGAACCGAGCGTCAGCAATTTCCCATCCCCACTCAAAGTCCCCTGAAATCACTCCATCCGAAATCCACTCCAGATTTTCCTTCTCTGAGTTCACTCTATAACAACACTTGCACCATCACAGCTCCACTGCAAAGATCTGTAAAGTTCAAAATGTTGTGATGTTACATTATATACCGAAACCCAGAGGCTTGTGTCAAAAAATTAACAACAAATTAAAAACAAATTTCATACGAGGCACTGCATCAGAGCTTGGTTTGTTTTCACCAAAAGCACATGATCTATGTTTAAAATTCACATTTCACAGATTTTATATACTGACTCAAATTACCCTTTATGATAAATACTAAAATAAAATAAAATTGTGAAAAACTTTGGGTTTATGTGTCTTTGCAGATAGCTTTCTGTAAATTTAAGATATTGAAAGTGACTCATTCATACAGAGACATAAAGCATATGAAGACTTGATATATAAACATAAAAATTAAACAATTTGTGGTTTAATATTTACTAACACTAGTCCATGTTGTGACTTGATTAATTGTACAGCCCTACTTTCAATTTATCCAAATATTGCCAAATTCCACAACATTCCACATTCCACAGCAAGTGTAATTTTGGTGACTGGATTCTGCAATTCCAATTGCATTTTACACATTGCTAAACTCATAGGGCCCTAATTATTATATTAACATATAGAGGCATAGTTTTGACCATTGTCTTCCCAAGTTCAAATTTGTTTTTCATTCCGACTGCTGATAATTTATTAACACACATGAACTGTTAATATGTTGATGGAGGAGTGGTATAATGGAGTGAAAGAAAACACAGACGCTCTGACTTTTAAACAATCCACTCCTCGCTCCAAGCAAAATCCCATTTCCCGGCTTCACACAGATTCCAATCCATGCTTGTTCCTCACTCCTTAAATGATGCCCCCCCCCCCACCTCCGACCTCTTTGCAGTTCTTTGTCAGTCTTTTTCTCTCTGCTCTGATGCATTAACACCGAAGACCTGCCCGACTGCAAACGCAACACTAGCAGTGTTTGACAGCTGTGGCTTTGACCCTTGACCTATGAGATGTACATGAACCACAAACATCGGCACACATTCTGATGTGCGCAGCCAGACACCAGCTAGTGCTTATAAGTTAATTATCATAAACACTTCTCTGTATCTCACTAAGCGTTTGTGTGCGCAGTGATGGGTGAACAGCTTCTCATCAGATTTGTCTGACTGTATCTCTGTCTCAGCCTCAACTGACATTTCAGTGCACATTTCTTGATGCGATGAATCTAATTTTATGAACACAAATCAGTGACCACAAAGATGACACAAACTTTGCAGTTTCACAATGGAATCTTTCATTAAACAGACGATTATAGGTTTTCCAGGACAATTATATCAGTTGATTATGAAAAAAACAAAAACCAAAACAATTTAATATAATACATTTTTATTATATTTATTATATTATATGTTATATTGATGTCAATGTGGTTTTATTTTGTTTACTCACATACCTTACAGCTATTGCAAATGAGTGATATTGAATTTCAATATGGAGAATTCACAAACAAACAAACAAAAATCTCATTTATATGCAACATCTATAATTATTGCATTGAAAACATATTTGTAAAATGGGACTTTTAGCTTAAAGTTTTACAATTACTCAGACATAGACTGAACGACATATTTCTGTTATAATTACCCCTACATTTGATTGCATCTAAAATTAATCACCAGCAAATGCAAGTTTCTCCTCTGGGAATGACCAGGACACATATGCATCATGTGATAACTGATATATGTTCACCATGTTTTGCAGCAGAGACAGTTTAATTCCCAGCATGCATCATAATATAATGACAGAACAGCACACTGCTGTTAAAAAATCTGGAATCAGTTACTGTATGTTATTTATTTATATTTTTTAATGAATACTTTTATTCAGCATGGATGCATTAAATTGATCAAAAGTTACATTAAAAACATTTACTCTGTTACAAATTGTTTTAAATAAATGACGTTCTTTGGAACCTTCTATTCATCAACTAATCCTGAAAATAAAATGCATAACGGTTTATACAAAATATGTTAACTCTGTTAAGCTGTACATGAATAATAATAATACGAGTATGATTATTAATAAGAGTATAAATCATATTAGAATGATTTCTGAATGATTATTTGACACTGAAGACTGGAGTAATGGATCAGGAATAAACTACATATTCAGATATATTTGAAAAGAAAACAGTTATTTTAAATAGTAATAATATTTAATAACATTCATGTTTTTTTCTGTAAGTTTGGATAGAATGAATCCAACTTTATTGAGACTTCTTTCAATAACAACAAAAAATCTAAATGACCACAAGCTTTTTAACAATAGTGTGTTTAGCCTTGTTGTTGTTTTTTTTTTTTTCATGGAATATTTTATTTTAAAGCAAAATGCCTCAAGAAACTGCATGTGAAAAATCACTATGAAAAAGCCCCAAGGACCCTCTAAAGTGTGTTAAAAATATATTAAAATAAAACAAACGAATAGCCTCTCATAACTCACTGCTTTTATGACAAGACAAAAAGATAACAGTGCTCAATAAATATTAGAAATAACCTTTTAAAAAGCACCACATTATCATGTTTTTCGACATCTAGGTGGCTAATGAATATGGTAATCATTAAGCACCATGGTATATATCAAAGTGTCTCAAATCTTCTGCCATGTAACGAGTTTGTCATTCATAATTCAACCGATATTTGGTCACAGTTGCATACATTAAACTATATATATGCAATTATACGACAGCACTGGCCTTGCCTCATCCAATCAGATTCTAGACCCATATCTCACAAAGCTATTTTGCAGCCATGGTAGCCATTTCAGAAGTGTGCTAAATAGTTATTAGCAGTCTAGTGAATTGGTGGTGTCACCATTTTCACATTTGCCTTCACTTGATCTAATTTCCTCTCTCCTCATTTGTCTGGGCCATCGCTGTTATGCATTCTGGCCAATATCTGATGATCAGTCTTAGTGTTTCAGTCATATTTGAATTTTCTTTCTCTGCTCTCTCTCTCTCTACAGTCTATTGCTCTTTCTTTTCCAACCCTCTGGCTCAATTTGCTGGTTCATCTCTCTATCTCGCCTGCACCCTCTCCTCCTCCTCCTGCTCCTGCTCTTCTCCTCTCTTGCAGTGTTTATTTAAGCACTTTCACGGTCACTGCACTGTGCTCCCTCTCACAGGACAGAGCCATCCTTTCTCTTGTTCAGTCTCAGAAACACACTCTTCTCTTACATTTGCACACCATCCCTTTGTTCCTCGTATTTACCCCCCCTCTACTATCTGGAAATCCTCTCTGACTAAATGCACATCCACTCCCGTTGTCTTTAATGCAGCTTTCCCATTCTTTTATCTTCCCAACACCTTTAATGTGGGTTGCACTCTCTCCCTTTTTCTTCTTCTTGCTCTCATCTCATAGGAAAAAAGAGCTCTGAAATTCTGTCATGCTTCACAGACATGGCTGGCTCTCCTCTTCTCACTTTTGAGATCTAAGGCTGAATGTGTGCCAAATATAACTAGAAAAAAATCTACCACTTACACTTTCGCTGCCACATGGTTGTTTTAATTAAAAGAGGACTTTTCTAGACAGTGGATGATTCAATTCAGTTTTCACCTGTCATAATTACTAATCGAATAGACCATTATCATTAAGTAAAACACCGAAATGGCAGAGATAATTCACAATAGCAAATCAGTTTTCTTGAATAATGTTTCAAACAGTGTGACATTAATCACACGTTTTCATCACTAAAAAACTGAAATGTAGCAGGAGTAATACATAGTATATAGTAAAGACATTGCCCCAGTTTTAATGGAGTTGTAGGAGAAACTGCTTTCTGTCCTGCGATTGTCATATTGTCTCCCATCATGCCTTTCTGCACACTCTGCCTTCAAGACAGTACGTCAACAACAGCAGTGAAGTCAAGTTCCATTCTCTCTCTCTCCATCCATTTTCCCAAAGGAACTCCTGAGAGTTAAGAGAGTTCTGGTCTGATGACTCGCCCTCAACCTGTCCACCTTCTCTCATCTCATCTCTAATGTGTTGATCCAGTGCCTCCTCAAACACGTGGCCACAGGCACACATATACATGCACATACTGTTGACATGCTTCTCAGTTATAAAAACATTGTCTCGGATATTTTTCCTAAAAACAAATAAGACAACTGATACTTTATTAACCCTGCTTATATCATGACAACTCTCTGGAGATTTCAGAATGGTAATAGATATTACCATGTATTTGGTCTTGGTGGAATAGATCTGCTACGCTGCTGAATTGCTGCTGCTGTTAGTTATTGCTGTTGTTGTAGATTATTGTTGCTGCTGCAAAGCTAATACAGGAAACTTGCTAATGCCAGTGCATACGGCAATGAGGTGCTGTGAGTATTTAAGACATACAGCTGCTGCACAAATATCATATATACTAACCTTTAGCAGCAGGTGGAGCTGGGGAAGGTGGAGGTTTACAAAGTGCTCTAGAGAATGGTAACCAGCCATTTAAATGTGAAGCATGCAGCAAGCTTATTGGCTGTGAGCAAGATGAACCAATCTGCTTGTGCCAAGTAGTTTAACAATGTGAATATCATCAGTTTGCATTAGTGGCCAACAGCATGCACCATCTAGAGTTTCATGACAGAACTTGGTATAAAGCCTACTTTAGCATATTTGATATTAAAATTTAATAAGGCCTCTAAATGATCAACTTTAGTCTTACTTATAGTTTTTATCTGTTAACAAGTAAAAGGCTTTTTAGTATATATGTAAAAATGTCCACTTTAAGGTTATGTACATGTATCTTTTTGCTGTGAAATCTTTACTGATTTGCATAAAATCAACTTAAGAATAACTTTTAGATTTTTATAAAAGATTTCAGGATAAACACTTACTGAACTTACCTGACAATTGATTTTACTCTGTCAAATTGTTTTTATTTTCTTTTTTTACAGAAACGCATTGCATTTTATGATTTGCCCTCCACAATAAAAACTACATAGCCTTGATCATAAGCATTTAAATATCATCTTACTTAGACATATTATTGGGAGACATAAAATGCCACCAGATATTTATATGCATTTTATACAAGTAGTCTGCTGTACAGTTATAAAAATCTATCTGATTGATTTACATGGCAAGCACATAATTTAATCTTAACCTTCCTGTGTCTCCACATACATGTACTCCCTCAATTCATCTACATTTAGAACACGTTCTCTGATAACAGTTTGCAGATGTGTTTTGTTGAGCATCATATTTGATTCATCAGGCCTTTGTGGTTTATATAGTCTAAATGGAGCTTACACTGGCTAAGGAAATTTAGCTATATTCAGAGGCCAAAACTGAGCAAAAAATAAAAATTGAAAAAATAAAAAATTGTGGTGCAGTTTCTGATATTAATTTGACCAAAAAGATTAAATTATGTGCTTGCCATGTAAATCAATCAGATAGATTTTTATAACTGTACAGCAGACTACTTGTATAAAATGCATATAAATATCTGGTGGCATTTTATGTCTCCCAATAATATGTCTAAGTAAGATGATATTTAAATGCTTATGATCAAAGCTATGTAGTTTTTATTGTGGAGGGCAAATCATAAAATGCAATGCGTTTCTGTAAAAAAAGAAAATAAAAACAATTTGACAGAGTAAAATCAATTGTCAGGTAAGTTCAGTAAGTGTTTATCCTGAAATCTTTTATAAAAATCTAAAAGTTATTCTTAAGTTGATTTTATGCAAATCAGTAAAGATTTCACAGCAAAAAGATACATGTACATAACCTTAAAGTGGACATTTTTACATATATACTAAAAAGCCTTTTACTTGTTAACAGATAAAAACTATAAGTAAGACTAAAGTTGATCATTTAGAGGCCTTATTAAATTTTAATATCAAATATGCTAAAGTAGGCTTTATACCAAGTTCTGTCATGAAACTCTAGATGGTGCATGCTGTTGGCCACTAATGCAAACTGATGATATTCACATTGTTAAACTACTTGGCACAAGCAGATTGGTTCATCTTGCTCACAGCCAATAAGCTTGCTGCATGCTTCATGCTTTTTATTTTTTCAATTTTTATTTTTTGCTCAGTTTTGGCCTCTGAATATAGCTAAATTTCCTTAGCCAGTGTAAGCTCCATTTAGACTATATAAACCACAAAGGCCTGATGAATCAAATATGATGCTCAACAAAACACATCTGCAAACTGTTATCAGAGAACGTGTTCTAAATGTAGATGAATTGAGGGAGTACATGTATGTGGAGACACAGGAAGGCTAATGAAAGCATTTCTCCAGTCTCTCTCGCTATTTCTTTTCATGCCTGTGTTGTTTCCTCTGCCCTGTGTTTGTCCTCCAAATTGAATTATTCCTTTGACGTGGCGATAAGGGACGGCTTTAGTCCATTATGCAGAGACCATCTGCGATTCTGAAATATGTTTTGCAAAGGCACACACTCGTACCTGAGGGGGATCTTACAAATTCCCACACAAACACAGAGCAGACTCGCTCTACCTTCTCACACTAGCTCAGCTTCACCAAATGTAAGTCAAAGTATTCCCAGATCCATGTCAAGGCTTTTTTAAAAGACAGCAGCCGCGAACAGCCAGAGGGTTTAGTTACGTTTCCAACCAACAGTTGAGAGCCTCTTTAAAAACAACATTACATCTCAAAACACATCCAAAAAGCAACATCTAGCCAATGTCTCCCTCCCTCCTGGTGGACATTACCTCTGAAAGCTGCACAGGTGGTTTTCAGTGGCTCCTCTGTGTCTTCATTATCCACACAATTACTAAGGGAGGACGCCCACAACTACAACCAACAGCCAGAGCCCACGCTGCAGCACTCAGTATTTATTACTGCTACACCCTCTGTCACAACACTGACCATGACATTCTCCTATTTTAGTCTCTGGGTATGACATATCTGACATAAATATGAAAGTATGTGGCAGACCTTTACATTCCAGCGCCGTTGATTTTGTACAATGTATTAGACCCATAATTTTGAGATCCGATGTAACATTAGTTAACAAAGAGACATAAAACTCTCTCTACTGGGCCGAGGTTCTGCTACCTGCTGCTTTATTATAATTACTGATACTACAAATGTGTGCTAGTATGGCAGCTAATTAGAATTTTGAATCAGCTAAGAGCTCATAATTTTTTTGTGGATAGTGCATCTGTTCATTTTTAAAAAGAAAAAAAAAGAAAAAGAAACAGAATAATATTCGCAAAGGCAGTTATTTGTGTAGAAGACTATTTAAACATGAAAAAATATTTATGTATATATATAGTTAGAAATGAAGTTTGGTAGTTACACAACTGTTCACACAATATATAATAATAGGAAATGCATCTTGATCACCAAGTAGGAATATTAGAAGGATTTCAGAAGGAGACTGGAGAAATGGATGTAGAAAATTCAGCTTCTTCGCCCTCACAGGGGGAAAAAAATACATTTTAACATGCTCTAAAATAGAAAGAATAATAATAATAATAATAATAATAATAATAATAATATATATAGTTTTAAATTTGTAAACATATATTTCCCAATAAAGCTGTTTTTACTGCATTTAAAAACTTATATATAATATCAAGCCCGTGCTTGTGAATCACAGTTCATACAAGCTTGTGGATTTCATATCACATTAACATCTAAATTAACACCAACAACACAGTTATCTACAAATGAATCTATAAAGCAGCCTTAAATAGTGTCCTTTCCCTTTAAGAATAATTACCAGCAGCTTTTAGCTAATGACTCTGATCAGTTGTGTCACTAATGAGATTCCAGCAGAGTCAGAACTGAGCAGATCAATCAGGTGTTCAGCAGACAGATCTTGAGGTCTCCAGCACTTATTTGTAGGAACAACAAGTCCATGGAGTGCTTTTTCTGTATAGCAGTACTCATGACTACAATATGCTAATACAGTCACATACTCCTGTTTCTGAGTGAAGTGGAGAATACAAATCAAAAACACATATTCTGTACATTCACAATTACGTGACTTAGGGGAGAATTTACTTTTATACACAATTTACTAAAGGAATAATGCACACTAAATATGAGTTGAAGGGTCTGGGATGTTTTATAGTCAATATACATTCATATCTGTATATTTACACTGTACCTTTGATGTTTAATGTGATGTTTACTTGGTTTTAGAGCAGAAGGAGCATCACTGACCTGATACATTTCAAATTAGTTTTCTTTTTGTTGCCCCACTGGCAAATTATCTTATTTTAAACAACTCCTCTAAATTTTGTTCAGTGAGAAAAATAAATCTCTCTGAATTCTTAATATCTCATGCAATCAAGCAAACTTATATTGCTTCAGGTTTGTTTACTTAAAAAATTACTTGAAAATATGTTTTGTATTGCAGTGAATGGACAACTTTATCCCTAAAGCTAAGTAAACCAACACACGCCTCACCACCACCATCACCAACTTTCTTTTTGGTCAAACCAACTCAAGTTCATTAAGTTACACTCCTGAGATGCAGTAGCCTTTGCCACTAATTAAAAATTCATAATGTCTGCGTCTAAGGCAAATGAACCAGAGGCTAAATTTAGTGGACTGAGCTGAAAAGAGAAAATTATAAACCAAACACACTTATTTCACTTGAATGTTTAAGTATACCACGAAGAAGATGAAAAAAAAATTAATTACTCTGAAATATTAATGAATTATTGAATAATTATTCAAAGAATGACAGTGAAAAAATTGATCCAGGTTTCAGAAAAATATAATCATCTTTAGTCGAATTGCAGCATCTTAACTCACCTCAGAACAGCTTTAATGACTAGTCCAGATGTTTTTTTTTTCATATAAGTGCGTGTGTGTGTGTGTGTAGGTGTGTGAGTGGGTGGATTATTGAGTGTGTTGGAAGTACGCCTGCAAGCATTTTGTCTTCATTTACATACTTCACCTCAACTTGCGGCAGCATTTGCATATTCGCAAACAAATGGGATTTCCAATCAAGGGCTTGATATCAGGCCAATCAGAACAAAACGGAAAGTGAATATTTGAGTGAATGCAACAGTGGCTGATACGACCACGCTGAATGTAAAAATCCACACCAAAGTTAGAAGTAAATAACAATTTTTGCCCCTGACAAGAAAGAAATATTCCAAGGTCATGGTGAATGTGACCCAAACAAATGCTCTTCTAACATGATTTAAATACTTCTGTAGCCGGAAGGAACTGTCTGCCATGGATTGGAGGGGTTTTGGAGAACAGCCTGAGCTTCAGTGGCAGGGAACAGCTTCTCTGCAGACAGTAGATCAAAGCCAAGTAACGAGATTCCAAGAGCCGCATGTGGAGAGATGCTGGATTAGCAGGATTAAGTGGGAACGCACTACTGCTTGGGGAACCACTTCCTGTAGGACTCAAACGAGGAAGCCTGAACTCACCGGGGCCATCCGAAGGCCAGAGTAACCAGGGACAGGGCCACCTTCTCTGTGAATTTCATGCCGAAACAGCTCGGTTTGGCAGGGGACAACATAAGTCTTGCTTTATCTCAGCTCTCCGGTGCTTATGTTTGGTTTATTTTTTCCTCCTTTCGGGGAAAAGAGGATTGTATTTGCTTTTCTTACTTTGTTGTATTTCTGGTCTGTCTCCACTATTGTTCTTCTTGTTCCAGAGATTGCCGCTAAGCCATCCGAGCTATCACGGGGTTCGTAAATTGAGACTGAGATGGATGAGAGCAATGTGCAAACACACTCAGGAACATAAAAACTGTGAAACGGCACTTTATTTTTTTGCCATTCCTCTGAGTCATAATTGCCTGAGGAATAGAGGAGCAAGTCTACGAGGGGGTTTAGAAATGATAATCGCTAGATAATTTCTTTGAGGCAACGTACACTTTGAGAGAAAAGTGTTGAAGAATTATCTGGATGCATTTAAGTGTTGGGTTTTACGAAGATTGGAATCACTGCAACAAAAGTGAACAGAGTACCTACATGAACTGATGTTACATCAGATAAATTGATCAATTTAGCTGATACTTATAAATGAGACAAAAACATGAGAAAAACAATATGGTAGCATTTTATGAGTAGTAAATGCATTAGATTTTATGAACTAAAAATGAACAAAGAAAAAAGAAAGTACAGCATTTATTTAATCTAGTAAATGTATAATGTTAATGTACAAATATACTGTATTATTGTTCATTGCTATAATTAATGTTTATAGTACATTATGAAAATAAAAGCTTTACTTAAAATATGTTAAATAACAATCCCACATCAATGACATTTATTCATTTGATGCATTAAAATGAGACAAAAACATGAGGTTCTAATATTAACAGATATATAAAAAGAATGATATTGCTGTATGAAGAAAAAAAATCAACATTTTCTTTCCCTTTAAGGATGTGTTTTCTAATAAATAAAGAGAAAAATAACCAAAACTTTTTTTTTACTGCATGCAGAAAAGTACAGTACACTGTATTGTTCTGTCAACTTCAAAAATATAGAACACATTTATACAAAACGTGTCCCAATCTAAACAAATAAACAAGTTGCAAGTCAAATAAATAAAAGGTGTAAACAATGTATAAGATGTAAACAAAACTCAACCTACAGTATTTTGTAAAATTATTGAATTGTTTGTACATAAAATCTAATGCCTCAACTAAAGTGCTTTATTGTAAAGTGATACTGAGAACTTAATATGATCCTTAAGTCCAGGGATAAAACACTTTCTCCACACTTTTAGGATCATTAGTGCTGTCTTCTTTGGAGAAACAACAACTCTATACCTAAACAAGCAAGATCTTTAGCTACAGATATAACAGTTGCAGTCACTATGAGTATCATATCAAACAACCATCAGTTCCCCATATATTTCCCTATGGGCCTTTCCCACAGTGCAACAGTCAAAACATATAAGAAATGTGGTACCTCAGGGCTACCTTTGGTCAGGGCACATGCAGGCTGCATATAAGTAGATTTGTTCTGCCCATTAATCTTGACAACATGCCTTTATAGGTCGACGGTACCCTGCTGGGCTGTGTTTTGTTTTGCTCACTGTTAGTGATGTTAGTGTGACATTGGATACCATTCCACCTTCTCCAGCTTATGAATTAGGGAGAAAACTCCCTTTAGAGGGTTGCACCATCACTCACAGAGACAGTGGTACATGGTTGTTAATACTCTACTCACTGTGGCTCAACCCTAGCGATGCGACCTTGCTAGTCCTGTGGGACTGCATATGTGATTAATGTAGCATTCTAGGCTGGGAGTTTTCATTTTCCCCCTGTCAAGGGAACCAGTCTCCTGGGGTCTAACTGGTGCGAGTGAAACTGTGTTCTGTACTGTTATTCTCAGGTGTCCCATACGTACGACACCCAGAAGGAGAAACAGCACCCTCAGTGTATTACCCCAGTGTGTCGGTTGCCATAGAGGGTTGATACCAGTGTTGTGAAGCAATGATACTCAAAATTTAAAGCAATTTAACTAGTCAAGCCACACTACAAGCTACATTCAGTTTTATTTTGTGAATGAATCAAAACGTTCATGAAGCTTCTGAGTAACAAAGCCCAGACCTGTTTTGTGAACCGGTTCACTAAAATTATTTAAAGGGATAGATCACTTTCAGTTGCTGGTCTCCATTAACTTGCATTGTGTTTTTTTTCCTTCTCCATATTATGGAAGTCAGTAGTCTGTTATTTTCACACACTAGGTAGCTCTATCATCAGTATTATCGATGTCCATCCACTTTGTTAATTACTAATTGTGTTAAAGAGAAAAAAAATCACCAAGTGGACATCAATAATACTGATGAAAAGCCCCAAGTAAATATTATATAATTTAGCAAATATATTGTGCTATACAATCTAGTATATTAAAATAACAGACCACATACAATTATGCAGAGAATCGCAACATTTCAACAAATTGTCTAAACAAAACAGATTTACTGAAATGAACCGGTTCCAAAACGTTGTATCAGGGAAAGAATGCATATATTACAGCACAAATCTGTGTGAACAAATCAGGAATAAAGCAAAGTGTGATGGCACTAAAAGTACGGAGCAAAATCACTTTGGCGGAGTGGAGGTCAATTCCAATACAATTTTCACAATTTGGGACGGCAGTTGGCTTGGAAATTGAAACAAAAGACAGTCCAATTTACAGACCATTTCAATTCCATCCCCATCTCCAGCTGGACGGCTATTCTGAAACTTGCTTGTGAGACTTGGGTATGTTTATCACATAAAGGACCTACCACACACACACACACACACACACACACACACACACACACACACACACACACACACACACACACTAACCCAACCTCAGTGGTGTCTCAGCAGAGCAGGCCCTATTATCTGCGCTCTAAAGCTTAGTCATAAGTGCTGGTGATTGTTCACACTGAGGCAGAGAGGACACAGGAAGTGTGTCGTTTACTTCACTCTCTGTGAGATGATCCCAGCAAAGCCTCCCACTGACAGGGAAGGGAATCACATTTAATGTAACCACTGTGCTTCTGATCATTCCTTAGTATTCCTTACAGCATGCACACCAGTAATAGTTCTGTTTATTTACAGGCTTATATAACATTACCAAATGTAATGACAGTGTTTCAGTGAGTTAATTAATTAAGAGAGCTGATTCAGACTTAAGTTCAGTGTTGCATGCATAAGTTTATCTATTATTTACTTGAAAACTCTGAATGCAGTGTAGTGTTTTAATCAGAGGAGAAAGTTATTTATATATTGTCTGCAATATTTAATATTTCTCTAATCACATTTTATTTAGAGCCGTAAAAGCTCATAAATGAAGTGGCACTGTATGTTTATTATAGAACCGAAACTCTACCATACAAGCAGATTTGTACTGAGATAAACAGAGCAATAGAGAAACTATTCACCCAAACTATTGCTTCTCTGATAGCTCTTCTTTCTCTCTATTGTCAAATTTGACAAATTTGATCGGTCTAACCTTTACAGAGTGACTTAGAGATCAGATAAGAGCTTTCCGGGGCTCAGCGCTGACAGATCTTGACCATGACAATTTATTTGATAATCTCATCGTCCTTGTTTTTCTCCTTCAAATCTCATCTGTTTGCACCTTCATTTGGCATTCTATACTCTTCCCCCTTTTCCTTAATGCAGCCCCTTCTCTCTATCTCTCGTTTTCATATTACCGTCACTCTAGCCTTGTTTTATCCCTTTATTCCTGGCTCTCATCCCCCTCTCTCTCCGTAATAACATGCCTATGGTAAATCTTGTTCCCTCATGCCCCCCCCCCGCCCCTCCCTCTCCCACCAACCAAATTACCAGTTGGTTACTATAGAGACGTGTTTATAAATGTGCTTTCCTCTTTTTATGATTCCCAATCTCCCCTTTTTCTTTCTCCACCTCCCCTCCTGTTTTTCTCTTCCAGCATTTCCTGCCCTGCAAGGCACCTATTTCTTTTTCTTTCTTTTTTTTCTTCACGTTGTCGTTCTGCTTTCCATGTTTGGGTCTTATTATCCTTTTTTCTCCATCTCAATGCTATTTTTTGCCTTCTCGGTTCATTTTATCATTATTTGGACTGTGTTTTTCATAAGTTTTCATCATCGCTTGAATCTCCCCCATAATTCCCGGCGAGACCGATCAGCTTCTATGACACATTTAGATTTTTTTTGTGCAGCTCTCGCTGTCTTTCACTGTGGAGAAGCCCTCGGTCCCATCTCAATTAAACAGCTGCGTCAAATGACTAATAATCTAAGATGTTTACCTCGCAAGCTGGCTTTCTGTACTGATACGGATCTCTTGAAAAAAGGAAAAAAGACTGTGTATTTGCTAAAGATGTTAGAGGGAGATTACAAATTGGACTGTATATGGCTTATCAAATTATGCTGAGAGGACCTTTCACTAATCAAGTTAGGAAGAAGGAAATAAAAATGATAAATAACAAATACTGCTTCCATCAGTCAAATTTGATCTAGGATGCGAATTTCAAATGCAGCTTAATATGTTTAGAGCAAAAGGTCAAAGTGTATAAGTGTCATGGAAGACAAGTAGGCCTATAGTTTTCTGTAAATTCTGGCAGCATTTATTCACCCTAATGTCGTTCCAAATCTTTATAAAAACTTATATTTTGAGGAATTTTACATCTACATATGCTTTTCCTGTCAATGAAAGTGGACTGTTATGGTCTCGTGGTCTCGACACACATCTTAGAAAAGAAAAGAATAAAGAAAAGAAAAGTGTATCCAGAAAGTAACCAGTAAACAATTTGATAATTTATGTACTTTTCCCCCACCCAAGCTTTTTACACGCGTGGAGTTCCCAGTCAAAAATGACAAGCCTTTTAAAAATAGCTTTTCTTGTTATGCTATATTATTACCAAAAATTGGATTCAATCTTTTTGTCGGCTCATTTTCTCTCAATTAGCACAGGTTTTTTTATTTCTTTTTGGGACTGATTGATTTTAGACCTCTTTGATCTAAGCATTACCAAAATTTTGGTGCATAAAGATCTCATTCAAAGAAAACAAGTTAACAAAAAGATTAAATCCAAGATTTGATGATAATATACCATAGTGACAGATTTCGAAGCAATTTTTAAAGGGCCAGCCATTTTTGAACACCAAATTAGGAAAGGGATTTTCAGCAAAGCACAAGGATAAATACTCTGCCTGTTTGCTAACTGTAGCTAGGAATGAAGCATAATTATCTTTGATTCTTGTAATAGAAGGACATGTCAGCCACTAAGGTTATTAGTTCAAGTGCTGTTAGAAATGTCATACCTTAGAAACCGAATATAGCACTAAAATATAAATAGTTTTGCCTTATTATGCAAGGAAGTTTAATTTGTGCTAATGGCAGTGTCATTTTTAATACCTAGGCACTTTTTGTAAGTGCATTACAAATAGATCTCATACATGACTCAAGCAAAGAAAGTTGATTAATTTCTATAAATCAGACCAGAAATATTCACGGACAAAGTAGGGAACAGGTTAATGACCGCAACAGGCTTAAACACCCTCTAAGAACATACTGTACATATTTCTTTTTTTACATGGGATAATCAATTCAGCCAGGCTAATGCACACAGAGCTGACGTATTCAGCCCAGAAAGGGCTGCACTGCACAAATGACTTGTCATTAAAGGCCATTCAGGCTAAAAGATAGATTGATTTAAACACCATGACGCACTCAATTGCTGAAATGTGTTCTGAAGGTTGTAATTGGTGTTATTTACTTTGTGCAGCAGGGCATCTAAAATTAAAGTAAATTTGTTTTTGCATGCAGAGCAATCAGATTACTTTTTTAAAGATACACAATGAATGCATACCAAATAATTTTAATATTTCAATTTTAATTTCCAATTAGTAAATCATATAGCCAGATCAATGAAACTGATTCTTTCCCAAATTGTTCTTACTTCTAAATGTATCATTAAATTGAACTGTTAAATAACCCAACTCAATTAGAGATCTGTTAAACTTGTTATGATTCCCACCCCAAGTAACAACTCTGGTGTCTTTCACTCGAAGCCTGTTTGACGGCCTTGTTGCACAGTCTGTCTTGCATCAATTTCGCAGCCCGCTTTTTCATTGTCCCAATCTGCATGCAGCAGAATGTAGGAAAAACTATTTGGACACAGAGCTGAACACATTTACACACCTTCTGTCATCATTCTGTTCCTCTCATGGGGTGTCGTTCTCCGTGCCTTGTTACCCAAGTGTTCAGAGCCAGGGACAAGAACACTCGTGCGATGTCACAGACACGGGGGAAAGAGATGATGGGGCGCAGAAGCGTGACACTGAAGATTTAAAGCTGGTTACCTCCTGGTCCGTTCCACCGCCTGTTAACAGTCAACTGCCTCATGTACGGCCAAGGCTTTCTGTAAGACCTTTACCTAAGAGTTTGAAAGCTACGTTTGTGTGGCCTTTATTCTTGGCTAACATAATAGTAATTTCAGTTAAATGCTCTTCTAAATGCTCTTCTTGTTGATGCATTTGTGATTACCAAGTGTAAATTCATTAAACATCTTTGACTGTAATGTGAAATAAGAGCTAATGACTCACCTCATATATAAAGGCTTGAACAAATAAAGAAACCCCTGAGCAGTTTTGTCAGATAAAGTTGAGTTTCTTTTATGTTCAGGTGCTTTTGAAGGCTGTGGTTATTATATATTACCTGCTGATTTCAGTGTTGCACGCATTAAACATTTCCTTTTGCACAGATGAGTCATTGCAGACCCTGTCATTGAGGTAAGAATCGGGGGGCAAACAACAGCCCTCCACCGCTGTGGCAGAGGTTTGATTTAAAACTCGAACTTGTCCTTGAAATAGAACAGAAAACAAAACCAGCAGTGTTAGCGTGAGAACGTTTCCATTTGCAACATCTGAGACTTATGTAATACTGAAAAACAAACTTTTCTTCTTAGTGTTAACTCAGCTTGCTGAAGAGTATTCTGAGATGGATGTCAGTTACACCAACAGATGATAACACTGTTTATTATTAGCGTGCACTGTTACGCGATAACTTTGTTATCTGCTGCTTTAAATACTCAACCTCTGTAAAGTCTGATTGGCTTTCAATGTTTTTGTCATTCCAACCATATACTGAAATTTCATAATGAATGTAAACTAAGAATGGCAAGATTTAAATGGATAATTCTGACTTCCAAGCAACACACAGCGCAACGTGCCGCCAGGACCAATGCAAGTGTTTTTTGCTAACTTCAGTAGTAGTAGGCCTAATAATTTTCCCGTCCTGCGCATGTTGTTTAAATAGGAAATACATTTGCATCCAATTGTGTGCTAATTGGTGTGATGGTCTGAAAACGAGGCAATTTCAGGCGCAATGTTGGTGCATTGCTTTTTTAAAGCAACTGAAATAGACTGTGTCATTGCCCAACTAAAACCTTGTCTAAAGTCAATTATGGAATATTTTATTTATTTATTTATTATTTAAAGAGCGTGTTCGTAATATGCGCCCATAGGCGCGTGAACAACATGCGCACACTCTGCTTATTACACACACAGGGACGCTTAACAGTACACACACATTCCAAATATTTCAAATGAAAGGATTACAATGTAAAATATTATTATTGTGCCCCGTAGATGGTCTGCTCGAGCACTTTAACCTTGTGCATGAGCAGAATCTTTCCTCTCTGGGGAAGTGTTCGGTCTTTGCTCTTGCAAATTCTGCCATGTAAAACAAACCCATTAACAAACCCTTTTCCCCATCCTTAAAAGGTTTGATTCGGACATGCCCTAAGCACAGTTGCACCGTGCTCTTTAGACCATGAGATTAGATCATTAAAATATGGCTCTACATCCCTCAATTCTGACTTTTTTCACATAATTATTATTATTTATTTATTTATTCCTGATTTGGAAAGTTGTCATGCTTAGTGTGAAAGGCTTTAAAACTTTAAAATAGAATACTGAAGCCAAATGATTTTCAGGATGTACTTTTCACTCCACATTCTTCCGGCAATGTGGATAGGATATCATATAACACTGAAAATGTTCCTCGCAATACTTTGCAGTGTGTTTGCATGACCAGTTAAGTCTGATTCTTAAGCGAATGACTCTTAAGAGCCCTTTCTTGTTAGCAAATCAAGATACAGATTTGATTTGAATTAAACTTTAACTCGTCCTTGAAATGGAACAAAAATAAAACTAACAGTGTTAGTGCGAGAAAGTTTCCATTTGTAACATCTGACACTTATGTAATACTATCGAAAAACAAACTTTTCTTCTGCTTTGTGTTAACTCAGCTTGCTGAAGACTATTCGGAGATGGATGTCAGTTAACACCTTTTCTTTTGTGTTGTACACAAAAAGAGGACAGTACGTTCTATTTTGAGTGCCATGAAAATGCAGACTATCTTATTTATGTCTTTATGAAGTGGCAGAAGAGCATTTTATTTAAAATTTCTCATGACATGGTGTTATGACAGAAATTTGTCAAAGTGCTTTATTAAGTCAGATATTCCAAAATCTTGTCACGGCTATGGAAATTTCAAGAGTATAGGTAATTTGAGTCAGAGTTATACCTAGGATTTTTGTCAATTTAATGAAGTATTTTAGTGAGTTCCAGTTGTATTTGTCCTGACATCCTGGCGTTGACTCTCAATAATTGAAACCTATAATAGTTTGCACTAACTTAGAACCAGGAAAGTCCATTGTTACAATACCAAACCACTTCCTTTGACCGACATAGCCTGTCAGATATCCGTGCAGGCGGGGGTTTATTAGCCGGGCCAGGGCATTGGGATGTGCCAGGATACTGGCACCGCTGCTGTAGGTGAGGAACATTCGGTTTTTGTTACAAACCGCAGCCGCCTCCAGATGAGTGGAGACACTTCTCCATTTCTTCTCCACTTCCTCCGGCTGCAGAGAGGACACCTGGGGCGAGAAAAAGTTTTTATCAGTACAGTTTGAAAAATGTGGTGAGGGAGCAAAACCTCGCTCTGATGGATTTTTAAAGACAGTTGACAGATGAAGATTATACTCTGGAAACTAAATATAAAGTTTCAGGATCTCAGTAAGTCTGTTTTCCGGGAACCCATTGAAAAGATTATTTAATTTAATATTTTATTTTTCTTGGGCTTGATACATGCGTATTTTATTTTCCAGCAGTTGATTTTAAAAAGTAATAGGTTTTTATCTTCTTTTGGTTTAATGAACATGAAAACACTAAACATTAAAACTTTCTTGGAAGCATAAAAGCTACCCTTCATGGCAGATTCTGACTTTTAATCTTAAACTGAAAATCCATTATAAAAATATATCATGTTTAATAGTTTGGAATCTGTAAGTTTTTATGGTTTGAAATTAAACTCTTCTGCTCACTAAGGCTACATTTATTTGATTAAAAATGGGATAAAAACAGTAATATTGTGAAATATTATTACAATTTCAATTAACTGTTTTTCTATTTTAATATATATTAAAATATAATTTATTACTGTGATTATGTAGCTGATTTTTCAGCTACCATTACTCCAGTCTCCAGTGTCACGTGATCCTTTCGAAATCGTTCTACATATGGATTTGCTACTCAAGAAACATTTATTATTGTTGTTGTTGTTGTTGATTGATTTTTAGTATTAATGTTGAAAAACATAACATAAAAAACTATTTCTTTTTATATAAAAACCATGATTATTTTCTGTTTATTTTATTTTATTATTTTCTGTATGAAACAAGATGTGTGAAGAAATTAAAGAAAAAATAACTTATGGTCAATATCACTTGTGAACAGAATATTGTATTTGTCATTTCCAGTCAAGCAGCAATTTTATATAACTAAGCTATATATATATATATATATATATATATATATATATATATATATATATATATATATATATATATATATAAAATGTAAATAATTGCACAAAGAATGCCTAAGCAACTGTCAGAATGTTTATTCCAAACGTGTTTAAAATGTATTTCAATTACCATGACTTAGCGAATTTCAAAAAATAAACTTCAATAAATTTACGTCAGTAAAAGTGTGAAAGTGTCTTTTAAGAGAGTTTTTTTTTTCCACTAGCTCACAAAAATTAACAAGCTGAAAAGCCCCTCCCATATTCACAAACCCATGAATGTGTCCTTACCTTCCAGTCATCTGCTATGTCCAGTGAGTTGTAGCGTATTCCCAAGTCAGGGCCAGTGAAGTCTTGCAGTACGATCAGCTTTCCTCGTGCCTCCCCCATGCTGGGCATCTCATTGCTGTGCCACAGCAGGTCCCAGTGTGCGTACTCATTAATATAGCGCACCACTGCACCGTAAATATCCTGCGTGTTGCTCAACTCCTCTTTCAGCCTCATCAGCACTGTTTCTGAAGGAAACTCCGTTAGGAAAGCCACCACCTCCATTAACACGTCCCCAAAATGAGCATACTGATACGAGATGCCGTGGTGGATGGTCAAGTTGCCTTTAGCATGCCGAACACGGATATCCAGAAAGCGGATTCCAGCGCGCAGCTGGAGGGCAAGGGACCAGGAGTTGCATTCTGCGAGTGAGCCACCATAAAGGGCCATGGTGTTGTGTGTGCCGGGCATTGTCACATCTGATAGGGAGTAGATGTCGGGGATGGTGGCCATCCAGGAAGGGTTCAGGATCTCAGGCATGGAGGTGTCATCATAGTCAGGGGTCTGGATGGCCCTGTATCCTGAGACGGTCGCACTATGAGGTCAAACAGAGGTCAGATCATCATCAGACAAAGAATGCATCCTTACCTGCCTTGCTAAAAAAATACAAGATTACTGTGAAAGCATTCATGCTTATCTATAATGGATGGATGAAATGAAATTAGATAATTGGTTCATTTGCTTCTGATAATACCAGGTAGACAAAGAGAAAAAGATCCATTTGCCCAGTATGAGATAAAAGCACTTGTTAAAATAATGGATAAGAGTTTCTTTTCAGTGAAATGGATTTTGGCATGCTTTACTGTGAATGGAATAAGAACTGTAATTTGGTATATACAATACTATGAAAGAGGTTTTGGAATTATGGGTATTAAGAACCTCACCCCAGCAAAATGCCCATCACCATTAGCTGCAAAATGCGTCCTCTGTTGCCTTCCATAATGAGCCTTTTCAATGGCCACTGATCCTTTACTATAAAGATAATCATTAGAATAATCCAATTAGAACCGACAGGAATTCAATTAGACAATTAGTAAAGGAACACTCCACCGTTTTTTGAAATAGGGCTTATTCACATTATTTCCTAGATTTAGATAGGTGGGCAAATGCATTTTTGTGTCAGTGCATGCATTGTTTTAGTTTGACTGGGTCGGCGTTAGCTTAGCTTAGCACAATGAATGGAATCCTTTGTTGCCAGCTAGCATGGCCTGAGAAAAAGTGATCAAAATTTTAAAAAAAAACACCCAATTACTTCTTGTGGCCTGCGTATTCACAACGAGTACAAATAGCGATCCAGATTAACACTAGGCGATTTCCTAGGCAGATATTGACTTGGGACTACATTATGGGGAAGCACAGGCGAAGCACTGCTACTTCGGCGCAGAGAATCACGCAACACATGAAAACATCAACTCTATGTGAATACAGGTATAATATGGGTCGATCTATACATGCGCCATGATTAAAATAATCACTTACTCTGTGGACAGCTGTCCATTTGGTCCATTCGGCGTGGGGCGTTTTTTCCAGTTCACTTTGTCACACCGGAAAAAAAAAATCGAGTACTGCAGAATGGATCAGCGCCGTGAAATCCTCTGTAGATGTGACACACACAACTTCGGGCACGCTCATCTTGATCTGACGTGTTGAGCCTGGTCATCAATGGCAAAAACATGTCCCACTCTCTACAGCACAGACACTCTATTTCCGTCGGTTATAGATTGGCATATTCCCCCACATTCACACCACCAGTTCATGTTGGCTCTCATCCTCACGTCCTCAGGCTGTTGAGCGAACGCAACCTCCTCCGCCTGTCGTTCTATTTCCAAAGCACGCAGCTCGTCTTCTGTAAACTCTGGTTCAAATAAGTATGGTTCTGGTTCTTGACTGTCTGAGAAGTCACCCTCTTCGTCTCTCTCAAAATCAGCCATGTTCATCGCCATTTGTGTACTGTAAGGAAAATAGCCAGGCTGCTACTATTCACGCCGGTATGTTGACGGAAGTCGTGGGATTTCATGTGTTGCGTGATTCTCTGCGCCGAAGTAGCAGTGCTTCGCCTAAGCAGCAGTGCTTCGCCTGTGCTTCCCCATAATATAGTCCCAAGTCAATATCTGCCTAGGAAATCGCCTAGTGTTAATCTGGATCGCTATTTGTACTCGTTGTGAATACGCAGGCCACAAGAAGTAATTAGGTGGGTTTTTTTATTTTTTTGATCACTTTTACTCAGGCCATGCTAGCTGGCAACAAAGGATTCCATTCATTGTGCTAAGCTAAGCTAACGCCGACCCAGTCAAACTAAAACAATGCATGCACTGACACAAAAATGCATTTGCCCACCTATCTAAATGTAGGAAATAATGTGAATAAGCCCTATTTCAAAAAACGGTGGAGTGTTCCTTTAAAGATTTTTTATCTTCTTCTTTTTTATTCTTTTTTTTTTTTGTGGAATGACATCACCCTGCAAAAATCTGATATTTGGTCATTATTTTATGGGGTCCAGAAGTCTGTTTCTGTATGCCTAAAAAAAAAAAAATAATAATAATAATAATAATAAAAATCCCATAATCAGTGTCACGAACTTGGTAATTTATGAGTTATTTAGTGTTGAATCTGAAATATTTCTTCAGTGTAAAGTGTAAAGTAACGTGTTACTTTGTTATTTTTTATTAACTGTGAAATTTACTAGCAAAGTGTTTTTCAGTGTGATTCATTTTATGTTTTTTTTTTTTAATGTTTTTTTTTTTAATGGTTTTTCAGGTTTAAACCGAAAAGCGTTCCAGATTTACAGACTTCTGGACTCCACAGTATTTGTATGCTGGATTTGTAACACTGCAAATAGCAAAACTAAAACCCTCCTAACACTTTGTTGGTAAATACAACTTTAATATGCAAATTCATCTCAATCCTGGCTGGAGAAGTCATCTCTTACCGTGTAAGTTGGGTTTGCTGGTGATGCAGATGCACAAAGAACCACGTAGGCAGTGTCAGGCTAGCTGAAAAGACCGCTGTTGGTTTTGTACCTTTTATTTTTCGGTGAGTGCACAGTTCTGGCTTGAGCTTGTTGGAGGGACCAATACAAACTGACCCTTTTGTTTGAGGGGTCATTGTGTCTATTAATAGTGTACAGTAAAATGCTGACTCAATGAGAACGGACAAAATGCTCCACACTGAACTCAGTTGCCCTGCATATCAAATGATGTTTCAAAAATAATATTTCAAAATCTTCAGTACACTACCTTTTTTGTTGTTTTGTTTAGGTGTTTTTTTACTATATACTCTATATGTATATGTTTATTAATGAGCAAACACAAAGAAAAGGAAGGCAGAAATAGAAAAGCTCTATATGGAATAAAATAACTAAAATAAAATAAAAGACCCTGCAGGTGTATTCTGTATATCTGTATATTAAAGATACATTATCTCCCAGAATAAACATCTGGGTTTAGTGTGAATAGTCATAAGCCTGAACTTACGATAAACATGGTCAAAGTTACCTTTTGGCCCGGGGTTTATGGGAAAATATAAGTTTACATTTTCTGTGAGTTATCTAGAGTTCTGTTTTTTTCCCCAGGGGTGCAGCAAAAAAGTTCACTTCCAGAGCTAACATCTTTGAAGTTGTGTGTACAGTACAGCATCAAACCTTGGAAAGTGAGTTTAATTTTCTGAAAAACAAAACAGCCTTGGCATTAGCATACTGCATTTGTCATTTGGATGTAAAAGTATAATCTGTTTTCTGCAGAGTTGCTGTCTTTAATCTTGCTTTTTTGATTGTTTGTGTCCAACAAGCGAATGCCACTAAAGGGACACGGTGATGGAATATGAGATACTGCAGGAGGGAAAATTCTATTTCAATCCTTTTTGCATTGGTGCGCAAAACTTTTGCTAAGTTTCTTATAAGAACGCAAAACTTTGTGAGTGAACACAAAAACATTGTATACGATTTTCACTTTATTGCCATTGCATTGCACTTCACAATAGAAAAACTATTTTCAATTTTAAAAGCTCAAATGCAGTTAACAGTGAAACACTATAATAATGCCCAGCATGACGTTATCTATGAATCTCATTTCTGCTTATTCTGTTCCCATCAGCTTACATCCCCCACACTCTCTGAACCATATCTTCTGAAATAAATAATAAACATAGTTAATTAAAATGAAAATGTGCCTTGTTTCCCCTTTAATCCTAATGTATTCTCTGTAATTGTGCTTCTATTAGCTTTGCTTGTATGAGGTGGCATATATAAATACGTTATTGTTTTCAGGCCATCAAGCATTTAACAAAGCACATTTTAATGCAATGATTTTGACTTTATCGGAGTAAACAATATTCAACACAGTCTATGCCAATCCGCTTTGGTTGTGCAATATAAAGTTGTGTTTTGATATTTCAACAAACATCCCCTCTACATTGTCTTTTGTCCCAGCTGTTAAACGCCAATTCCCTCATCACATTAGTCAATTAGGATTTGTTTTCAAAATCCAAACTGGACTCTGACACCAATTATGAAGATATAATACAGTCCACAAAAGCTGCGTGCTTTATAACGAATGCTGATAATCAATTCTACTTCATTTGGTGCTTTTCTTAAAGAACAGACTTGAGCCTTGCTCGTTTATCTTTCCCGTCCCCGTGCTCTCTCTATGTGTTTCTCATTAGTGTCTTTGGTGACAGGATGTGTATTTTGATGCTCTATGTCCTTTGTTTCCTTTTGTCTGTTGTGTAATTACAGGGAAACAGTCACTTTCTATTGGTTGATGATTCTTATCTGTGTCTTTCTATGGTGGAGTAATTGCAAGTTCAAAGTGTAGCTGTCTTTCAGTGTCTTTGGTCTCCACATCCAATCCTTCAAACAACCTTTGTTAAAACTTGATTTTACGGTTCTCTCCATTGCTTTCTACATCGATCTCTTTAAATGCATAGAAGAGTTCCCAACCAGCAATTCCAACAGTGCAACAATTGGCATGAGTTTAGGGCAGGACTATCTATTTGATGATGATCAGTGGCAGTTGATGTGATGAGGACTGTTTGGGAAACCAGTTTGAAGCCATTGTGTTTACAGTTATATCTTTTGACACTAGTAGTGCATAAATTAAAAATTTTACCCTTAAAAACAAGTGCATGATTCCAAGAGTCTTCACTGGTATCCATGCCCCCTATCACGGTGCATCATGTTTACTCCACACTTCCATTCAGCCTTGGGCGATGCATCTACAACAGTAAGAATCCCCCATTGTCTCGTTATCTCACACTCAGCATCTCTGTGATTTACTCACCTGTACGCCGTACAGACTTCTAGATGAACGAGGGGGGAGGGTGTGAGAGGAGATGTTGGAAAATGTAAGAACCTGACAGCAGCAGCAGAGCTTTTCAAATGGAATTGTTTATGGAAGTTTGTGAAAGAGGGAGAGAAAGAGCAAGAGAGAGAGAGAGAGGGAGGAGATGATAATGACCAGACGTCAGACTGAAATCTAATACACTTAATATGTTGAAGCTCCATGCTGAGTTGTGCTTGTAGCTCACTCTGTGGAATTAGAGATTTGACATGCATTTGCAAGCGATGTGAGACATCTACATCATAGTGATACATAATATGTGCAGGTATATAATACAGTAGGAATATATCAGGATGCATTCCACTGACTTATAAGTTATTAAAAATCTGTGCCGTTTGACTGTCTGTTGTCAAGAGATATTTATAAAATCACAAGAGTGTAGAAATTAGAGGGAGCTTTCATAATAAATAATAATGATAATAAAAAACTATTTAAAAAAAGATGTCAAAGAGATATATCTGCACATGTACAGTAAAATTGCATGCACATGTATAATTAATGATAATTAGGTACCATAATTACCAGAATAGTATAAAGTATGTTATTACAACAATATGCAATATTAATTTTTTTAAATAAATAAATGAATACTATTATTCAGCAAATGTGCATTAAATTATCCAAAAGTTCAAAAGAACAGCATTTATTTGAAGTATAAATCTTTTGAAACATATTTGTCAAAAAATCCTGAAAAATAAATGCCTTAAGTTTTTCACAAAAATATTACACAAAACACCTGTTTTCAACAATAAATAATAAAAATGTTTCTTGAGCACAAAATCATCAGTATATTAGATTTCTGACACTGAGGACTAGAGAAAAGGCCACTGAAAATTCAGCTTCATAAAAATAAATGACATTAAAAAGTTATTTTAAATCATAATATTACACAATATTACTGTTTACTGTATTTTTCTTAAAATGAATCCTTGGTGAGCATAAGATACTTCTTACCAACCCAAATTATACTTTTGAATGGTAGTGTACAGTATATGTATGCACTTTGGATAAAAGTGTCTGCTAAATGCATAATTTTAATTTATCAGTATAACTTATTAATTAGTATATATTATTTTCATATTTATATATATTTAATTATCTCAGGCGACTAAAGGTGCATTTTATTAGAATGTGTTCCCTGGGAATGGAACTCATCACATTGGCATTACCAGCGCTATCTTCATAAACATCTTTATTTGCATTTTATTAAATACAAAACGGTCATAATTGGGATGACACAAAGGTACTTATGTAAACAACCATTCAAAAAAAAAAATTTCCATTCCAGGTCCATATTCTTTGTCAGAAGTGAAACAAGTGCAGCAGAGCGATGTCTCCACTCGGGGGGAAAACGAGTTGGAACTGAAGTTAAGCCTGGAAGCCTTTTTGAAGAATGACTTGGCCCTCTCTATCAATGATTACACTCACAACAGCTGGAGATCTCCTCCACTGAACCCTCGCCTCGTTATTAAAGCCACTCCATGTCTCTGTTATCTCTCGGCTTAGCTACTGTAACTCATCCATGTACTGTAAGTAAGCATGCAGCCCATCAGACGCCACCCACCTAGACACAAGCCCAGAAACGCACACCTCACACCCAAGCTGAGGTGGTCTCTGGGGAGGCTCTGTCTGGCTGGTTCTCAGAGAGACCCGCTCTTCCAGCCTCACCAGGATGCCAGGAAGACCCAGTGAAGTTGAGTGGGCATGCCTCAGCACCCGTCCTCTTGGTTTTTCCTCCTAGTCGAGATCCCAGAGTCACTGCCTGACCGTGTCTGGGTGGATGTAGTCCTTGCTTCATGAGGCCGGCGACACTGGCCATATTTCAGTGTCGAAGCCTCATAACCAATTATGGCTCTCGATCTCGAGTGCTAAATGACCCTTGTAATGTCAGTGGAGATAGAGCCAGAGTCATCTCTCAATTTTTGCTCCCCTCGCTGACTGACAGAGAGGAGTGATATCACGGCATTCAGGGAGTCTCGATTCAGCAGGAAACCTGGTGACCTCTCCACAATCCTTACAAGAGGTCTTTCCTGCACTTCTGTGAAAATGCTAATTCCAAGTGTTTGCCTTATAAAAGCAGGTTCCTCTGGGTCAGGCCCAGCATGTCAGACAGAGGCGGGAGCAAAGCCCCAGTGCCAAGTGAGGTCGGCTGTCTGATTGGTGCTCATCGTGAAGTGTGTTTGTGCACCTCTGGCCTTATTTACATGTTTGCTTCTGCTGTAATGTTTACAGCAATGTCTGAGTTTGACCTTTTAGTTAGAAACGGTTTGTGATAATCAAATGCAAAATGGTTTATTTCACAGGATGAAAATTTGGGAATAAGGAACAAAAAAAGGTTAATGACTGTAATTCAGTAGTCCAAATGTTGCTTTTCATCTTCAAAACAGTAACATCTTAACATATGCTTACTGCATACCACAGAACAAAAATTAATCAAAATGATCAAAAGACAAATCTAAATTATATTACTGAGAAAATACTGGCATGCCAACCATTTTAGTGACATGTTATAATAATAATAATAATAATAATAATAATAATAATAATAATAATAATAATAAAATATATATTTCTTTACATGACTTTATTTTATATCAATCTCATAATGTTTTTTTGTATTGTTACTTTATTCTCATAATCTCAGTTTTCTCTTATTTATTTTAATGAGGTACTAAAAAGGTGTGATGTTGGATTTTAAGACATATTTGACTAAAAGTGGCAGTACACTGTCACAAAAAAATATTTCTATTTCATTAATATTTCATTAATAAAAAATATTCTTTTGGAATTTCTATTCTTCCTATTCATGTATATAAAAAAATGTAAACACCAAATAAGCATATTACAGTGATTTCTGAAGGATCATGGGACACTAATGACTGGAGTAATGGCTGCTGAAAATTTCAGCTGTCTAAAGTAATAAAAGTAATTACATTCTAACATATTTAAATGCATCCTCGGTGAGCGTGAGAAACTTGTTTCAAAAATATACAAAAATCTTAATGACCCCAAGCTTTTGAAGCATACGGGGAGAGCAAAAGTAGAAGTAAATTATGACTACAATATCTGACTGTTCATTAGATGAAGCTCTCTTACAACTTAAGAAGACAAGGAATTTTGTTCTATGTACTGTACTTGTATGTTCTGTTTAATGTTTTTTTTTTTTTTTTGTGCATAGAAATTGACCTCAGTGATTCATAGTTTTTTATTTATTTATTATTAATAGTTTCTGATCAAACAATTGCATTTTTATCAGGTAATAAATTCTGTTTATATTTGCCCCGAGGGCACCATCAGACCTGCTGGATCTTTTTGCAATGCACCATCATCAGCATTAATAAAGGACAGAAGACGGTGTTAAACAAAGGAGAGACATTACTGTCACTGTTTATTCATCGCCAATCCAGGGCTGATGTGACAGATGTGATACACAACGCAATTATCATAATGGAGGACTGAGCACCAGCTCTTGTTGCACAAGGACCTCTTCACAGGCCAATCAATAGAATGCTACGACTCTGCTCGCTGGAAAACATCATCCTCCTCTCTGTCATAGAGCACTTCTTGTAGTAATAAGCAGCCATTGTGAGGCTCTTTAACCGCTGCATAACCCACTCTGTTAAATTAAACAGGTTTTGTTTTCACAATGTGTCGCTAAGACAACGCTGAATGCTGAGGTATCCGTTACGATTTGCGATTTGCGATTTACTCCACTGTTCACCTCTCCGCTGCTTTTTCTCCATCTCTCTATCTCTCAGATAAAGCAGAGGTAAGCGGTCTCAACAGAAGCACTTTACCCGTGTCAAACCACACTCAAAAACTCATTTAACCCAAACAAACACCAAACTCTCAACTGAATTGTTCTAGGTGTCTCTGCCAGGCCAGTTTCTCTCACATTACTTCTTTGCTAAGCAGAAGTGTTTATCCTTGGCTGTTTATGTGATTAAGGTCTGAGCCCCTATGTCTTTACTTTGCGTTTTCATTTGGCTCCGTGCCGTGGCAGAATCACTGAGGTAGATTTGGATGACCCTCATTCTGATTAGCCATTGATTTCCCATAAGGCTAGAGTGACACTCCTACAGTTTAGAGCTCTGCTAATAAGCAACGTAAGCAATAGAGGAAGTGCAATGAAGGCAAAGATAAAGCCACATAATTTCAGCACAAGAAGCATTAAAGCTGTAGGAGATGTGAGGGTTTTAAAAAAAAAACCTGGGAATTGATAGTTTGCTAATTCAGAATGGATACAGAATGTGGCTTTCTAATTACAGAGAGACAGATCTCACGCCTCAATCCAATGTGATCAATATGATGGATCACAACAGCGTTTGCCTGAATGCTGGTTATGCTAGTGGCCATTTCTAGATTTTCATCTTGGGCACAGGCCCCCCATCACAAAGAGCCAATATATTGATTGATTTAACCTTCCTCCTTTCACATGACATGCCACTGAATGCATTACAAAATGTGTATTTCTGGATGAATCCTCATGCGTTAGCACAAATACATTACATTGCAACTTTCCTGCTACACTAACAAGTGTGCAAATGTCAGTAATTCACTCAGGAAAACACACAAGCTCTGTTGTGCAACTAATCTAATATTTAGTGTAATGTCAAAACATTGCACCAACCTAATTGCTGCTTTTCTCACCACCAGAAGCGTCATGCCCATTCAAGCACACCCCTTCAGATTTATGAGTCAAGAAACACAGAAATACACATAAATTTTGGGCAAAACTTTATACTTGACATTGGATTACATAACTATACCATTTAATATTGAATAGTAGATGGACTCTTTTTTGCTGAGATTGTCACAGTGCATTGTGGAATTTCCTTATCCACAAAGAACATATATGCAATCCTGCCTCAGCCAAAATAAGGGATCTCAAAAGCATATCTTATGCTCAAATATTGTGTTTAGGTAAGCAGTACACACTAGGTTTTGAAACACATCTTAAAATCACAATCTGATTCAAAATTTTTAACACAACTCCCGGGAAAGACATGGCTCGGGAAGCTGGACTATCTCAACAGGTGGGTTGTCTTACTTTTCTGATGCAAAAGCTGAGGAGTTTTAACAATGAAGCCATGAGAGATTACGCCATAAACTCTGTGCGGTTCCAAAAAGGCAGAAAATTGGATCAGCCACACAGCCTGAAGCTGATGTTTGCTTCTGCACTAGAATCAGGTTAAAAAATGGACTCACGACATGCTTCCTTAGGCCTGGACGGTTGGATAGCTCCTGCTGCTTTCTCAAACACAAAAGCAGTCTACCAGGATGAAAGAGAGATATAAATGGAGGTGGACATCATGGCTCTGTTCCAAAATCGAGTGAGCTGCCGATGTAGACTAAGCATTGCACTTTTGGTCAAATTCTAAGCCTGACATGTTTTTCAAGTCTCTTGCCCTCTAACGTATCATTTATTTAAGAAAAATTCAGTAAAACAGTACATTGTGAAATATTATTACAATTTAAAAGAACTATATACGCATAAGAGACTCCTTTTAAATATATATATATATATATATATAATCGTAATTATTCAAAACTTTTGACTGGTAGTGTAAGTACAAGTAATAATGCATGATCTCCCTACCTGATGATAAGAGAGATAAACTTCTTTCAGGCTTTTAACTAACCACACACACATATAAATGACCCTGCTAGACTTTATGCAGACTTTCAGGCAGACAGCTAATTAGGTCATTTGCCTCCTTTAGGTCCCAACAGTGCAGAGGTATGAGATGCTACAGACTGACCCTCGTGCCCCGAGCTCAACAACAGAATCCATGATTGGTCCAGTGCTTACCTCAGCGGTGGATGAGCCAGCCACAGAAAACTCCTGAGGTGGTCGCCAGTCTCTAGAGATCACTATAAATATCGGGAACCTTATGGAATCTTCTGGAACTGTGGAGTGAGATCTAATACTCAGATTGTGCTATTAAATTAAATTAAAATTAAAGCGACTTACAGTGCATTCAGGCTATCAATTTTGACCTATCATGTGTTCCCGGGGATGCTATTAAACATTCGATTTGGTATGTGCTAGATAAATCAATAAATTATTTTTCATTAATTCCAGGAGCTTATGAAATCAATACCGACCTTAATTCCTGCTGTTGTTGTTGTTTTAATATTTAAAAATATATATTTTTTATCAAGAAGGTTTTTAGCTAATTTCAGTGGCATAAATTGAAGTAGAAGTACATACATTTTAAACATAATATGGAACAAAGTGAAAGATTAAATATAACTTATAAGAACCTCAAAGAATAAGTTTTACTTGCAAATCTAATGCACTGGCATTTAAAATAACCTAAAAACATTTCAAAATTAAAAATGTAAATGGATGCTGAAGTATAATACATGGTACACACAAACATACATCACAAACTAATAAAGTCCATAATACTGTTAATGTCTGACAGTGTCCAAACTGATAATGACATGTTTGTTTGAATGTTTGTTTAAAATGTGAAATATGAGTTTTTGGTGTTTTTTTCTTTTTTTTTCTCTCTCTCTATAGGCTAAGTTTGGGAAACCTTCACTCAATAACGGTAACAATAACTGGATATTTTTTATTTCTGTACCTTATTATTAGAACATTAGAAAAGAGCAATGCCAAGGTAATAGGTTTGATTCCCAAGAAAAGCAAGAACTATATATATATATATATATATATATATATATATATATATATATATATATAATTTCTTTGGATAAAAATCTCAAACGCAAAAACGACACGTTTCAGAAGGCGGGGCATAGAGAAGAAACAATAGTGTACAGTATGTGGAAAATAATGTGTTATAAATAATGTGCATAAACACATTTCATTACACCAAATACATGTTTAGCAACATCATATGACCCCTTTAACAATAACAACAGGGCAAATAAACCTGGCAAACATTGAAAATACCCAACCTTATTAATTATTAATGCCCCAGTGCATACTGGGAGCACCTGCATTGTAAGTTAAGTGGATTTTACTTAATTTCTACATTAGAATTTTACTCAAATCTGTGCACCTTAAATATTTGAAAACTTAATATACTAAATATATAGATTTTTAAACCCTAAGTAATACTTATTTGCAGTGCATGCTTGAACTAGCTTATTGACAGAAGTAAAACAGACTGTGAATGTCATTTAATCTTGGCTTCAAACCACAATAGCCCAAATGGCTACCATACCTTGTCGATAATGAGGTGTTACACAGGCTGGTGACCATGATTATTCACATACAGTACAAGCACACATACACCCACACATCTACCTCAATCAGCACCTATTGAATTCTCCTATTAATTTCAGGAAGGCCGGATGAGTTGCCCTTCACACAATGTTTTGGCGTGACTGAAGGCAATTCTTGAAAACACACCCAAATGACCACACACACCAAGTGAATAAATGGGATTTCTAGTTCACCCAAACTCAGACACTGATATTATCTCTCAAACTTATAAAAAGGAAGAAAACGTATTGTCTAAGGGAACACATCTTCCACATAAAGTGAACCATCTCTGTGATCGCCCATGTGACATTTCATGTATTCTCCCTCAGGGTTCTGTTTATCTGTTGTGTTACCTCTGCCTCTTACATAGGAGTCTTTCTCTCCCCACCTTCTGCCTTCATTTATCCATACCAGGGAAAAAGGTCAACCACACCATTATTTGATCCTGAACCTTTGGTATAACATTTATAATGAAGGCAAAAAAAAAAAAAAAAAAATCCACCAAAGTGAAATATGAAGGGAGGGCAAACAATCAGAGAGCAGTATTGGTTAAGGCCAACTGTAACTTTGAAGCTGAAGCTAAAGAGTTCAGACACTAGCTCACTGTGCAGTCTGGCAATTGCTTTGTAACACTGAATATAATTGGAAATCAGGTTTGAAACTTGTTTTTTGTTTTATTGAAAATAAGCTTATAAAGTTATATTTTGTCAGTACAACATCTTATCAGAGTTCAATAGAAGGTGGCCTGTGCCCTTGGCCAAGTGAAAGAGTGCTGGCATTGAAAAATGTGCATTCATTGATCTTGTACATTAATTTTATTCCTTGCAAATCATATTACTTTTATTTCTACAGCAATCATTTTTAGGGCCCAAGAACTTATACAGAAATTATAAACAGACAGGAGTTAACTTTAGTTAAGGTTCACATATTGTGCTGCTCTGAGCCTTAAACTTTCAAAAATCAAGGAAAAAACCCTTGAAAATAAACGATTTGGTCAAGTTGGCGGACCTTCTTTTGGTCTGTAATCAACAAAGGACATTTTCCTTTGAGTGTTCACATCTTCCTGAGCAGACAAATCAACATTAGTGCATAGTAGTACAATAGCGTGAACTTATCAATCAGTGCAAGTTGTTAGTTACCCTCAAACACATCTCAGACTAAATGCTGAGCCAAGTTCAGCATGGTCAGACCAGGCTGGTGTCTGAGACGAGGCCAGAATCAAATGCCTTTAAATCCTTTTGGACTACTCTGCTTATCTTATCAAAGCATGCAGGCAAAAGGCGCAAACTCATTGTTAGAGATAATGAAAGAGGTAAAGAAAAAACAAAGACATACCAGGAACTACAAAAAAAAAAAAAAAAAAAGGATGACCATCCATGGATTCATTTGGAGTCTTACTTAATTACTTCCTTAATCGATCGAGCTTGTTGATGCTTGGTCAGTAGAGATGGCTGGTATGTGGCCATTTATTGACCTGCATGTTGATTGTGCATTTTCTTTGCTGTACACAACAAAACAGTATAGCTTGAGAGGGAAGCTGGGGAAAAGACACAGCACCATGTGAACGACATAATGAAGCAGATTTGGAGTGTTGCTTATTCAAGGGTCTGTAACAACAGTTATATAAATACTATGATTAACAGAAAAAGTCTTACAAAATTATCTACCTCCGATTAGTTCCAGAATGACCGTAGATAAGACCAGGCAACTGTTACCTAGTGTCTACTACACCAAGAATCTATAGGTGAAACTATGAACCTGTCAAAAATAAATAAATAAATAAATATAGGAGTGGGCACTAGTGATACACACACAAGCTGTATATATATATATATATATATATATATATATATATATATATATATATATATATATATAAGAATGTGTAACGTAAGAATTATACAGCTACAATGTAACATTTTGTTCTGGAAACGATAGCATAACATATGATTGAAAAACATTTCTGAATTGTTCTTAGTTTCTTATAGAACACCTATAATTTAGTTTGCAAGGCATTAAAATAGATGCAGAAATCTATGAATTAAAAATTTTCAGGGCAACAAAGTACTGGCCTCAAAATCTCGGTGGGCAATTCTTATGAAATGGAAGTTGTGATTGTCTTTTCTTCCCTGTTGTGACATAGCTATGTGAAAAAGCTTTTCAAATGATAAATGAGAATTTATTCATTGGACTGGATCGTTGTCATATGGTAATTGCTTTGCTCTGATTTGATTTTGATTTCATGATGACTTTAATGTTGATCTCAAGCAAACCATCACTGCTATAGAAGGTTTCTATATCCTAGCCTACTCATGACCATACTAAAATGCAGCCAATCAAAATAAGAAAAAGTTGCAAAGCTATTTTTAATAGGTTCAACTTTTTTCCTGGAAACAAAAAAACGTTTTTTTGACTGTGGAAAATTTAGAGTAAGCATTATACAACCCCCATACAGATGCAGTCCTCATTAAAAACATTTAAGAACTCTTCAATTAAAATGAGGCTGTATTCATGTTTCAACATTGCTCTTCAGTCTTTCTGGAATATAGAGAAACACTTTACAGCCTTGAATATGCCAATCCAAAAACCTTTAGTTTATATATCTCGGGTTTCTCCAAAATCTTTAATACCAAGTCTTTGTAAGTGCATTTATTCTTGGCCATGCTATCTTATGCACTGGCACTTCTGACCATTGAAAAATTACATCCCATTGTACTGCAACATCATTTTTGCCTCGGTCATCTCATACTGAATAATCTAAGCAACCTGCCAAAGATTCATTTTGGCTTCTTTACTTATTCTTTATCTTTTACAGATGCAGTATATTCTTTCTCCTTTCCTTTTGCTCACCTTTGTCATCCATCTTTGTAATTAAATTTTTAATATCTCGCTACATATTTCTTTTTCACCATTTCCTTTCCTTGCTCCATGCTCTAAATCAGTCTTTAAGTCGTGACACTGCACATAATTGCCAGTGATTTGCCTGGCAGATGCCTTCATCCAAGGCCTCGGTTTCCACAATCACATTTGCCATTAGTACAGCTGGGGAGGCACTGGAGCAAATCAGGTTAAGTAGCTGCTCAAGGGTACAAACAGTAGATGCCCACCTGGAGTTCAGGCCTGCCTGACTCACTTAAAAGTACACATACTCAAACACGTGTGCATTTACATGCTTAGATATGCAGACTCATGCACGCAGATGTTTGCTAACTCATATCAGACTTGCTGAGTGAGAATGTGGTTGAAAAATCGACATTAGATAGAGAGAGAAAGTGGAATGAATGTTACATAGCTGGCGAGTTGGCAATGTCAGTTCAGTTTAATACACTTATGTAACCCTGAGCATGATAGAGTGAAGAAGAAAAAGAAAACCCTTTTGTCTATAGCATTTCAGCTGCACTGAAAAGCTATCATAGTTTCTCCCAAACAGCACTCTTCAAAGATCAACACAAAGTTCAGCACCATGGAAAATAAAGGAAATTTCAGGACCACGGACAGCTCTCTAATCTAGCTCATAGTAGATGAACTGGATGAATCCTGTATTTATACACACTTGCTGTCTTTTCAGGCTGCACACTTTACAGATTGACTCAACCTCTAGATGTACAAAGTCCTCCAAAAATTTGGAAATGCATTAGATAAAAGTTACATTTTGGACAATATCAACAACAGAAGTCCCTTATAATCATTTGCCATGAATGCATTATATAAACTGACACTGAAGACCAGCAATAATGATTTATTTTTAATTACACCTTAAAAAACAGTTTACCAACTTACTCACCCTCAGGCCATCCAAAATGTAATTGAGATTGTTCAGTGGAACAGATTTGGAGAAATTTAGTATTACATCATTTGCTCACCAATGTCATCAAAATTAAAGTACATACTGTATCACACGTCACATATAAATGTCACAGTCAGATTATGACACCTGAATACTGAATTATAGTGCCCCAGGTTTTCCCCCAACCCCACACCTTTATAACTTTATTGATTGATTGACAGAACAATGCAACAACCAGAGGCACAGTCTAGAGATGGTTTATTAAAGAAATAAATATTGGAGCGATTTATATGTTCTGAATTCACTAATTTTTTTTCTTATATTTTGTTTTAATAATGCAAAGTCATCATAAAATCAGAATTTGTCATTAATTAATCAGTATTTATTTTAAAGGGGGGGTGAAATGCTCGTTTTCACTCAATATCCTGTTAATCTTGAGTACCTATAGAGTAGTACAGCATCCTTCATAACTCCAAAAAGTCTTTAGTTTTATTATATTCATAAGAGAAAGATAGTCTGTACCGATTTTTCCCGGAAAAACACGAGCGTCTGTAGCCGTGACGTGTGGGCGGAGCTAAAGAATCACGAGCGCCAGTAGGCTTTTACGTTGAGAGCGTTTGGAAGCTGTGACTCATTATCGTGAGGACAAAACCAACCAAAACAAACCATGGCTAACAGTCAGATTCGGCGTATATTGATGATCCAGAATCAGATCCAGAGGCTGAAATTTAACAAGAGCAGCATCAGCAATGACATCTCTATGTGGTATGTACTGAAACTGTATATATTTGCTTAGCGGTTTTGGAAAATGACTAAGTTCCACTTTGTCATCTTTTTTTTTTTTTAAGCTGTACATGTGGAAAGTGCAGTTTGATGACAACATTGCATGTTGTTTACTTGATGTGCTTACGCGCTGATAGCTAAGTTAACAACACAGAGATATTTGAAGCAGTTTTACTCACCACATGCGGTTCCAACACACAATCATGACCCTTTTTCGTTGGGACTGCATTATCTTTAAGAAATAAACGATGTGCAAATCTGGCGTCAAACTGGGCCTTGTTTGTAAAACAAGCATCTTTGAAATGCAGGGAACAAACACAAACACTTGCACAACTCCGTTGATGCTCTGTAAAAATAAACTCCATCCACTGGTCCCTTAATGCTGTTTCTCTTTTGGTAATCTGTGCAGGGTTGTCTTGCCCTGGCAACCAAAAACACACTCCTTTTGTGTCATTTCGCGACGCTCTCGCTCTGATCAGTGAATGTCTGTTGTGCTCTCAGTGCTCTGCTATACGGGAGCGCGTGCTCTTCCGGCAGAAGTGCCTTAGGACCCATATAAGGAAATTCCGCTCCATCTAACGTCACACAGAGCCATACTCGAAAAAAACTTTCCGAAACTTGTGACAAACCGGAAGGAGTATTTTTGGAACAGAAATACTCCTTCAAACGTACAACTTAATTTTTGAAACTTTGTCCATGTTTAGCATGGGAATCCAACTCTTTAACAGTGTAAAAAACTCAGTATGCATGAAATAGCATTTCACCCCCCCTTTAAATATTAGTCCAAAACCAAACTTTGCCTAGAGCAGGGGTGGTCAACATCAGTCATCAGAGCCACAGGCTGCATCGAAAAATCAAGCGGACTTGCATTGCACAATGACACCTCATGCAACTGATTTTGGACATGCTTCCGTGGAAGCATAATGGTTTGATGATGAGTGAAGTGAAGTGACATTCAGCCAAGTATGGTGACCCATACTCAGAATTTGTGCTCTGCATTTAACCCATCCGAAATGCACACACACAGAGCAGTGAACACAAACACACACACTGTGAGCACACACCCAGAGCAGTGGGCAGCCATTTATGCTGCGGCGCCCGGGGAGCAGTTGGGGGTTCGATGCCTTGCTCAAGGGCACCTAAGTCGTGGTATTGAAGGTGGAGAGAGAACTGTACATGCACTCCCCCCACCCACAATTCCGTCCGGCCCGAGACTAGAACTCACAACCCTTCGATTGGGAGTCCAACCCTCTAACCATTAGGCCACAACTTCCCCCAGGCACAACTTGCCCCCAGGCACAACTTGATCTACAGTCAAATAGAATGAGCTTTGGTGATTTCTAAGCAAATGTTTAGTTACTATATTACTGATTTCTCACTTGAAATAATATCAAAAGTTTGTTCAGAAACATACATTTATAAACAAACTGACCACCAAAAGCAACTTTTTCAAGCAGTCTTAATTTTTTATCTCAACTAAATCATAATGGAATGCAATGGATTGTGGGATATCAAAGGTGGCGAAGGATTTATCTATGCTGCTTTCCAAAATCGACCTGATGAAGGTATCTCAGGAAGCAGGAAGTGAAGCTAGCTTTGGATTCGAACCTGCCTTGATGGCTTCTTACCTTGAAGTGTGTCCTTCGAAGGCAGCATTTCCTGGTTTTGGGGCACAGCCAGTGTCCAGCAGAGTTTAGCTTCTCCAACCCTAATCAAACACACCAGAATGAGCTAATCTAGGTCTAAGGGTTACTAGAAAGCTACAGGCAGGTGTGTTTTTATTAAGGTTGGAACACAATTCTGACTCTCCAGGACTGACTTTGACCACTCCATCCCTTCCAAAATTTTGGTGGACACTGTATGTGAAACAATGTGAAATTGTTTCCAAAAAGTTCTGAAATGATCATTATAATCAGATGATAACATTAACAGAAATTCAAGGAAAAATTATTTTCATATTTATTTTTGTACTACTGTGACGTAAATATAAGCAAGGAGGGTGATGTTACTTGTGTTGTGTGTGCAATAAAATACCTGCTCTTAATAGACTTGCTAACCACCAAACAGAAGAATAAACTGCTATTAAAAAAAAAAAAAAACATGTCTTGCACTGACTAAAAGTGATTTTACATTTTTGAATTTGAGTCGTATAGATTGCAACAATAAATAATTTCAGTAATAATAAAATTTGTGACCGAGCTTGAAACATTCAGATAAGTAGTGTGACAGCAGAATATGGGAGGAAGAATTAGTTGGCGTAGAAAATGAGATGGATGATGGACGGGTAACGGAGGGGATGGAGAACAGAGAACAGAATACACACGTCTCTGTGTGATCTCACATGCCCCGTGAATAAAAACCTTGGGAAAAGCAATTAAACACAAAACAAGAATACATGGCTGCAGCTAGTCACATTGATGATAATGGATTATCTGGATAATCAATGTGCCCATAGCAGGGCTACTCATGAATTAATCACAACCAACACTCGAAAGCAAACAGAAACAGCCCAGTTTTACTAATGTCTCCTGCTGCCTAGCAACGTCTCAGCCACAATGTGCACATCAGCACATCGCCATCACTCAAAATCCCAGCCAAAAGTATCTGATTACAGAAGACACATAAAAGACATTTAAACATGCACATGGCAAACATAATGCTGATGGCATATAAAAGGACAGCTTACTTATTATCAGTAGATCCAAAACCATTTGGAGAGTCAGACTCAGAGCAGACATGCCTCAAACACACGTTTGAGAGAAACTTTGGTTTTGGAACAAGACGGTAATGTGAGAGTCTTCAGGTAAAAGATATGGCTATGGCAAGTGAAACTGTTTAATACTGGATGAGAAATGGACTCTGGAGGGAAAAAAATAATGTGATTGACAACAGAGGCAATTGACATGGCATACTATGCACAGACAAGTGCAAGGACGGTAGATACAGCGAGTTAAAAAAGTGATAGTTCTCCCTCTCTCTCATCCCTTTTCCTGCTGTCACCACAGCAACATGCCTGGAGGGGACACAAGAGAGGCAACATCCCTGACAAAAACAACAGAGAAGGGGAGAAGGGATTGAAAGAGTGAGAACACAGGAAAGAAAGAAAGAAAGAAAGAAAGAAAGAAAGAAAGAAAGAAAGAAAGAAAGAAAAGCAGAAAGGGAAAGAGAGATGCTGGGAATGACAATAGGCCAACATAGAGAGCCGAGAGAAAGAGGATAGACCAATTAGTCATACATGATTGGTTAGTTTTCAAATGTATAAACCTAGAGATTTAAAGACACTGTATAAAGTGCACAGAAATAACTTTTAATAAAGTCCAAATCTATAATATATTAAAGTGGACCTTCACAATGTACACACATGAGCATTTATGTACTGCATGTCTTTGCTATCTAGTCAGTAAAATACCCTTTTTTTAACAGTAAAAACAATAATATTATGAAGTATTGTAATTAAAAATAACTGTTATGCTGATTTGGTGCTCAATTATTAATAATGGTTCTTATTCATTTAAATGTTAAAAAAAGTTTTAGCTCCTTTTAACATCATTTATTGAAACAGAAACCTGTCGTAGCATTATAAATGCTTTTACTATTTGATGTATTTATCAATCCTTGTTAAATAAAAGTATTAATTAAAATTATTAATATTTCTTTCACCCTAAAATTTTGAATGGTAGTGCATCACGGTTACAAATATTAAGCAGCTTAATAAACTGTTTTCAACATTTATAATAATAAGAAATGTTTCTTGAGAAGCAAAATTAGAATGATTCCTGAATGATCATTTGACACTGATAAAAGAGTTAATTATTGCTTAAACTTATTTTTTGCCAATTGTTTGTCCAGTAGTGTAGGTGTATCCCATATATATATATATACACACCAATAAAAACCCATCTAAATGTCATACACTAAACAGTATAGTACATAGTGCACACTTCAAGTGCATATGTGACCCTGGAATACAAAACATTTTATTTTTTTGATGTATGCATCATCTGAAAGCTGAATAAATAAGGTTTCTATTGATGTACATATTTTAGGAACGACAATATTTGGCCGAGATACAACTATTTTAAAATCTGTAATCTGAAGGTCCAAAAAAAAAAAAAAAAAAAAAATACTATGAAAAACTCCTTTAAATTTGACCAAATTAATTCTTAGCAATGCATATTACCAATCAAAAATTACATTTTGATATATTTACTGTAGGAAATTTTCCAGATATCTTCATGGAACATGATCTTTACTTAATATGCTAATAATTTTGCCATAAAAGAAAAATCTATAATTTTGACCCATACAATGTTTTTTTTTGGCTATTGCTAAAATATACCCCAGCAACTTAAGACTGGTTTTGTGGTCCAGGGTCACAAATACAGTATGACACAATAAGCATTTTGTTTGCAGGTACCTTCTAAAGAAAACAGAAGGGCTTTTCACATTTTTTATATTTTACGCTGGTAATAATAATCTCCAGGTAATCCTGCATTGTCTTGTTTCACAATGCATACTGCATACTAACAATTAATTCTCTGTATTCATAATCTGACGCTTTAAACTGTACATTTTATTTGTGGTCTCATCAACAGCCATGATTGGATAAATACAGAGTGAAAATTCCTAGACAGACTTATAAGTCACTGTACAACAACAAATTCAAATGAGATTTAACCAAGAAAATATTTAAAGAGTACAATACCCATTTCTCAGTAGAAACAGAATCATAAATTAAAAGTGTACATATAACTTCATTTTCTTCTTGCAGTCACCTCAACAGATCAGTTTTATTCTTCTAACCACTGGAGATCATAGCAATAAAATATCATAGGCAATAAGGTGCATTCTGTCTGTTCAAAAACCAACCAGGGTTGCATATCCCAACTTGTGACCATAATTAGCTAATGATGCTTTCAGGAAACGCACCCCAGGTTAAGGTATTTTAGTACAGTTTTAAGCCAACATTGGATCTGAATGCATATCCATGCCTTCAAAATCATACAAATAATGACTTGATGACACCTCTTCAATGAGGAATACAACAAACAATAGTAAATTAATAAATAATACAATTGTAGATTGTGAGACTTATTTTAAATGGAACTGTTTTTGTATGTTTTATGTATTGGCTGCTATGAGTCCAAGACAGATTTCCCTAACTGGGACAATATAGCATAACCTATGAAATGAAATGTCATTTTGATATTTTCTTGTGGGACTTACAATAAACAATAATAATAATAAAGGTTTTGGTGGTGTAACTGTTCAGAAAAAACAAATAGAACAAAACAAACAAAAAAATATATAATAAAAAAAATATTTACAGTATTTGAAAATGTGTCATGTAACCAAATCAAGTATTTGTAGAAAATGGTAAATAATGTATTAAACTTTTATGGATACAAATATTACATTTTTAAGAAATTGGCACTCTTTTAACCAGATTTTTCAAAGATTCATCCTTTTTATCATCTCAGATCATCATTTGTTATTCACCCACATCCACACTCTGACTAGAAATGTAGTTGAGGAGAAAAGTAAAAAAAAAAAAAAATTGGCAACATTAATTCATAATATTGAAAACAGCTCTACCAAACAGGTTAAACAAACCAGAATTATGTACATTTATTACATATATACGTGTCTCATTAGGTTAGTGGGCGGTGGGGGCGTGGCCACTACTCGGGCAACCGCAACCTGTCAATCATATTCTGTGGCGGGAGCAGAAACGAGTGTGAGTGAGGACGCCTATGGTTGCCTTACTTTTCATATTACTGTTTGACATCGTGTGTGCGTTTGGACAAAACCACAGTTAACGCATAGAGGAGCTCACAGAAGTTCACTGACCGCAATATATAATCTGTATAAACTGACAAAATCGTCTTTTACATTTATTGAGTCGGTGTTTTTTTTTCCTCTAGTCGAGTCGACGCCAGTCACCAAACCAAAGAGACACCTGCCGCCGACGACGACGCAGGCTACTCTGTCTTTTTTTTTTTTTGTAATCTCTACCGTCCATCAACAGTACCATTAGTACCATTTGTCTTCTTTCTTCTCAGAAAGGAATTATTCAGTAACTTGTTTCAGCAAATTCCAACAGACCTGCTCAGGATGCCCTGGATGCGCGTCTGTCTGCCAGCCATGGAGTTGCATTCGGGAAACCGCGAAGCTCTGTGACTGAACAAACTAGCCGTACTGCGGCACGGCTTCGCGGAATAAACGCTTTGCGGCTGTCTGTCCACTTGCTGAGTCGCAGGAATGTTGTAAAAGCCGCGAGTGTCGCGTGGGGCTGGGGGACTGAGAGTCGAAGAAGGCGAAGAGACCACCACAGCAGGTGCGCGTGAACGCAGGAATATTATAATGGCTCTCGCGGCGGTTTCCCTCTACCTCCTCGCGCTCGCCTGGACGAACTTGCGCCCGGTCCACGGGAACAACCGTCACGCCGTGTACTGGAACAGCTCAAACATCCAGTAAGTGGGTGCATAAGTTTTCTACTGCGGATATGTGGAGAATTTAGCTCCTGTACGACGGTTAACGCGTAGAGAACGAGAGAGAAAAGACCGGTGAATCTCACGGATACATGTCCGTGCCATAATTCAATAAAAAAAAAAAATGAAATTTTGTTTTGTATTTTTCTCAAAGCTTTTTAAGCACATTTAGGATTTTGTGTTATATTATTTTAATGGCAATTAAGCAATTTTCATCTCAGATTGTGACGTAAATTGCACGTTTTCACACCATTATTTTTCACGATAAAAATAAAACGTTATTGACAGCTGGATTCACCGGAGAGTTTTGATTTAGGGGCCAGTTGTCTGGTCACGTGCTGCACATTTCGACTCTGAGGAAGAAGTTGAAGAAGTGGCTCCTGATTGAGACATGTTTGCTTCAGCTTCCAGACTGATTTATTTCTTTTGCTGTCACGTGACTTGATTGTGTATGGGCAGGTGATAATTCACATTACTTGACAGACCAGACTGGATAGCTGAATAACCTGTGAGGAAAATCTGTGTGCTTTTCTTCACTTTTTTTTATATATCTCGCCATACAGTGCATGTTGTTGTTTTTCTCCTCCTCCTTTGCTGCCCTGTTCTCTTGTCTAGAAGAGCTTCTATACTGTTGCCTGTCTTCAGTTTAATTTCTTTTGTCTGTAATTACATGAACTGTAGTGGTGATGAATGAGAAGCTTTGTGCCTTTAGTGTTATTATCTTAAGATTAATCACATTTGTCTCTCCTCTGATAAAAGGGAGGGTGAGCAACTCCTCCCTTCTCCCTCACTCTCGACTATTTGTATTCATCTCATCCACTTATCTCCTGGCTATGTTCTGCTAACCCGTTCTCCTCTCTGTATCGCTTTCAGTGGTCCTTTTTTTGCTGTATTTCCCTCTTTCATCTTGCAATTGATATGCATCACTGCATGTGTTGGAAATAGTAGGGAAATGTTACTCATATTCAAACTGAGGGTCAGAGTATGTGACATGAATGTCAGCGAGCATTACAGTTCAAACATGGCTTTAGCATTACTCAAAAGCCTTTGGAGCAAACTATGGACCAGCTGCAGCAGCAATTAAGTGTGTAAAAGAGTTTGTGTGTGTGGGGGTTTGTGTGTAGAAAAGATGAGAATAGAGCCTCATTAATACCCAGGTCCTTGTTATCTTAACCACAGCATCTTCAAAGTGCACAGCAGTCACACGTTTCCTGCATGTCACATTCTGTTTATCTGTTATCTATTACCTTTAATTATCCTTTGTGTTTGAACACAGGTTTCGGTTCGATGTCTACAGATGTTATACAGCAGGATAAAAAGTAGGCTGTATAGATAACTCATCCATTGTGTTACAGTGGTGGTGATTGTTTGGTTCATGATATATAAAGTGGAAAATAGTGAAAGGTTTGTGCATGTATAAATGAAAAATAGCTAAATTTACTTTTTCTTTTTAAAGACATGTACACTGCAGCTGAATCTGGGTGTCAATTCACCATTTAGTGCATAATCCTGTTCTGTACAGAGTTCAGTAATTTAGGGGTGGAAACTGCATTCTACAACTGAATTAAGTTAAGTCCCGAAAAATGTAGGTAATGACAACCGCATTTACAGAAATTCTCTGCAGTTGTAGATGGAACCGGAATGCCATTTTAAGTACGTATCAGAGATGTCTCGCTTCTTGCAAGAAAATCACAGTGACCGAGCAAGGTTCAAGCCTTGACTCATTTGTGTTGCCAGGTCTTTTTTAAAAAAAAGAATAAAAAAAACTACAAGCAAGAAAAAGCCCACAATAAATCCAAATGCTTTATGTTGGAAGACCAAACCTACCCAATTTAACAACTCCATGAACTGGATCACTTTATGAGCCAAGCTCAAAGACATTTGTACATGTACACTTAAAGATATACTTTACTTTGTTTCAGACTCAAAGGTCCAAATCAAAAGACATGTAAACATATGGCTACTTAAAAATTGGAAAAGTATAAGTAGATGTGGCAAAAGTGCAAGAACATGCTCTGTGAAGCAAATATTTGGAAACAAACAAAATGCAACAACCGTGTTGATGGTGATTTGGTTAAAATCACTGAACATAATGAGTATTTGGCAATTTCAGGTGTGAGTTGTGTTCCATCACATGGGATTCCCTCCTGTTTTGAAATGCAGTTGTCACTCCTGAAACTTCACAGGTGCAAGTTTTTTTTTCTTTACTTTTTTTCTTTCTTTTTTTTTAGGCTACGGCCACATGAAGCCAGAGCTTTCCCTATCCAGTCTTTTCCCTTTGTCTCAAGAAATTTTCCCCTTGTCTCAAGAAATATCTGCGTCCACATGAAACCACAAAACTGTTTTGTGGTTTTGATGTAGTATACATGTCAGACCAGCATTTGGCACTGTAATTCTGCCAAAGAGTTGGAGAAAATGGAAGTAGAAGACTTGGACTATGCGCCTAAACCTTGCGCGCAGTATACAAACTAACATGGAACGATACATTTATTAATCTGTGTTAATGTTACTTAATAAAAAGACAATTGTTCAGCATGTATTCATGTTTTTGTTGCTGTTACGTGACGTAGTGGTGTCTGACTATGGGTGAGACGTGGGCTGATGATGTCATCGTTTAAGAAAATATACAAATTCACTGTCCACATGAAAACACGAAGGTGGCATTTTCAAATTTATCCACTCTGGGACCCGGTTAAAAAAAATAAGGTTTCACTCTCCCAAAACGCTCGATCTGTGTGGATGAAATTCCTATATGATACAAAATGAATGTGTATACAGCGAAACGCGTCTCCGTTTGGAAATGGGCCTTAAATAGTAATATTTATGAGAACTAGTGGCGTTTTTGTTTTTCTGTTATTGTTGTATGAATGTTTCTAAGAGTTGTCCTTGTTCAGAGTGTCAGAGCGTTTGTTCCTGTATGTCTTTGTTAGTACAGAGTCTTTTTCTACTCCCACACTGGGAGAAGATCTGTAAAATAATTCGTAAACTGACCCAGATTGCAGGTAGCCGAGGAACTCTCTGAGGCCTTCCAGCATGAATGCTGATCCCAGATCAGTCCTGAGAGGCTTAAAGCTTCGGGCCACACACTACTCAGAAGCGCATGCAGACATGGTACAAACTGGAGCAACTATCTCCAACCAACCAGTTCCCATGAGCCCCTCAAGGGCATGAGAGAGTTTATGGCCCAGTGGGTTGTCACAGTTCTAGGTGAGACCCTCCTTTTGCTCTATCTGGGAGTCTAGCACTTGGTCCAGCTGAAGTAGACTGCGATATTTATGTGGGCTAATGTAACGAGGCTCATTCACACGCCGAATCCTGATGCTCACATTGCTGAGACTGATAAAAGCACAGACTGATAAAAGTGCTTTCATGGATGCTGTGAGAAAACCTTGCTCATCGAGTCTGTTTGAAATTTCACTGTAAACTCAAGTGAATAAAGGATCATCAATCATGTGAGATGATGCGTCTGGGGAAAATGCCAAATCTGAAGTCAGGAAGAATGTGACTCCCAATGTAATACGACTGAAATTCACATGGAGGTCTTGAGATATGTATAAACAACCAAAATGAACACGTATGGGGTGCTGATTCGGATGGCGAGGATGAGTCAGTAGCACACGGCTGTGCTTTGATTGCATCTGCACAGCCCCATTAGGAGGCAATGCTCTCAGCTTCTGCTGGCACTGGCTCTGCAACCCAAGCTCATTACAGCTGTCCCAGCTAATGGAACACACACTCACACACAAAGTCATTTAGTTGCGTTCTGTCCAACGCACATGCAAAGCCTCTCGCAAACAAGTATGCATACTAATGTACTTTATGTGGATCAGCTGACTTGTAAGCAGAATGAGAAGAACAATCATGCACACGTTACATGAAAAATCCAACCTTTTTACACACACACACACACACACACACACACATCATTGCTGCCCCCAGATTCTCTGCTAATTAGCAAAGTTTGATGTGGAACGTGTGTAGCTGAGCAAGGTGGCCTACATTTCCTGTGGCACTGTGGCCTCCTACACCCCGCACCAGGTTGGTGTCACGGCCCAGTATCAGAGCAGGGCCCTTTAATTGGTCAGCCACTGTCAACATGATTATAACAAAAGGGAGCCCTGCCCTCAGAGCTCTAGGCAACAGTGAAGGGCTTATGTAAGGGGAGATTTACCTTAGAAGAAACACAATATGAAATGTAAATGTGCCCTGAAAGACTTAACATACAGGCTAAAACACATTGCTACCTTTAAGAGCTCTGTCAAATGAATTTGAAACTTGTCAGTAATGAATTTATACTCATCTGTGGTATGTTGCTAAATTAAATTTTTACTCTTGTTATTGTTTACCCTTAAAGTAGCTGTGAGACTTGATGACTCTATTGGCAGTTGATGTATTTGAGCGACCACATTGCTCTCATGTTTTTCTGTAATGGTGGTATGATTCCAGACATAAAGCTTTGATTTATTTTGTTCAGGTGACACTGCGATGATACTGCCATTATGGATTGTTTCTTTTATGCTAGACGAGTCCAAATGAGTTCTTCTTTTGTAGTAGATGAAACAGGACTAGGCATTGGGAAAACCAGTGGGAAAGACTAGGAAAGTTTTTATATTTAGTGCACAATCTTCTGTGCTACAGAGCAAATTATCATCTTGACAAATGGCTTTCCTGGGAAATGGAGGCATGGGGTGGAGTGATCAATGACCAGCCGAGCAGGAATCTTCCTCCTGCAGCTCATTACAGTCACATATATCCTATTAATGAAAAAAAAAAAACATAGACAAAACTCATAAAGAAAAACAAGGTCACATGCAGAGTACAGTTACTGATATCTAAAAATGTCCGCCCTGGTATGCAATGTATAGGAGCACTTGTGTATTCTAACTATGGCTTTGGTTAATACGTTTCTTGAGTCATTTGGATGCTCAAGTATTCATTTGAGATGTCAATATTTGTTGAATGCTTTCCTTTTCAATACCCTCAGACATGGGCCGAGAATAGTTTAGAGGAAGAATACACTTTGGTAATTTTGACTGCTTGGTTTCTGTAAAGATACATCGGCTGCAGTGGGAGGTTGGGCAAAAGAGCAAGTTCTGCCTGTTCTGCTATTTTTGTATTGTTGGTCAATGTAGATTTGCGTCAAATGGAGGCTTAGATTCTTACACCAGGGGTGTTACATATTAAAGACACTGTATCAAGTTAAAATGGTTCAGTTTTAAAAGTTTGTCTCAAGACCGAGGCATGCCTTCCGTTTAATCAGTTTTACTTCAGTTACTTCAGAAGTACTCACAAATTGAGTCTTTAGAGCTGTGACTGTCTCAGACTGAAAGTCACCATGTAGAGAGTGTTGATGTACTGTAGCTGTGACCAGTCAAACTGCAGAGTATCACACATAATGGCAACATAATCAATCCCAAAATTGATAAGGAAATGTTATGAAGTTGTGCAATTATTGTATTTTCATGGCTGATCATTGTCACTTCCAAAAATGTGGGCATTTGTGCTTTTATGATCTGTGTAAATTATTGCTTTTGTTGTTGAATACTGCTGATTTGGATGATGCAACTTTGATTTAACATACCCAATTTCAAAAAAGAATGTATGTGTATTCTTATGCCCTCAAATGTCTTACTGAATATAAAAAAAAATGTAATGAATTCAAACCTGGGCTCCCCAAGTCAGTCCTCATGCCAAGGGACTTAATTTGTGCAGGTAGATAAAATCTATTTCAGTCTTTGAGCATATTTTTTTTTTGCCCAAGAACAAGTGGAAAGCCAGTTTTATATGGAACAGACCATGCAATAAAAAATATTATTGGAGCAAGGAATTATTGAAAAGCTGTTAAAAGAAAGAGAGACTGGCAAATTAATTAACACAGACAAATTAGGAGCAACAGTGGAGATTAGAAAATTAATTGGAAATGGGGTCTGTAGAATCAAGTTTAGAGGTGTTTACCCCTGGAAAAGAAGTTTAAATTGAAGATAGTTATTGTACCACATTTTAGTCATTTTAGGTTTTAGTCATTTGGATTGGTACACTGAGGAAAGCGAACATGTGCTGTGCTAGTCTGTCACCGTTACACGATGGCTATGCTCTCAAGAAAAGAAAAAGACAAGTGGATTTGCCTGCTAATTACATGCAAGGCTGTCCATCTGGCCTGGCATGATGGCAAAGTCTCTCTGATTCTGCATATCAACTGAACCTTATTCCAGCATTCAGTATTCAGTCATTCACTGCCAAAGAATTACTACAGATACAGAGGAAGTAGGAAATTGCTATTTTTAAAATGATTTGTATGTGCACAAATTATGTTTTCTCACAGACAGCTTGTCAGTGAAGAGTGGCTCTGTGTAGTTAATGCTGCTCAATGTGAAATCACGCAGGTGTAGATTTACCACTGATTACAGAACCGGCTTTACTTACAAGATGTGCATTAAACATTGTATGCGATTTATCGTGCAGCCCTACTCACTATCAAAATTCCTAAAAAAGCGCAATCAGTTGCAACTCTGATCAATGTGTGATGTACTTGAGTGGATCTTTAATGAGCTGGAAGCACGATAACCTGTTTTCCCGTTGCTCCCAACAAGGCTGGATCATTCCTATAGAACTGACACATCTGTGCTTAACATCCCCCTAGTCCTGTGCCTGCTGCATCCATAAAAAGAAAGACTGCCTCTGCTGTCTGAAAGAGCATACGCAGAGCGCTTCGGTGGATGTATCTGTCCGACCTGTTCCTTTTCTTTATTTTCGGCATGGAGAATGACAGTCTGTTAGGCCCGGGGTGAATTCCCTGCCACAGTGTGACTCATTCCTACAGCCTTTGCCAAGTAAAACCAATGGCTGGCTGGGTAATTTCTCTGTGTTCCTTTGGGAAAGTCAGATTGAGGAAAGGGAAGGTGATCAATCCAGGCTGAATGCAGGAATGGCCTCTAGCCTCCAAATAAATATATAACCATTAAATACAAGGCCTTCGGTGCCTGAAGAATGGTCGATTTCAGGCCTTGTGATAATCAATGTGCAAATTCATTTTTACTTGAATGTGACACAGTGTTAGAAATACTACTTCGCATTGAGAGCAGAGTGGGAAGAGAGGAGGCATTGATTTGAATTTGAGAGAAGGGGGTGTAATGCTTGGCTCTCTCAAACTCCCCACCCTGAGGTCACCCCCTTCAGACACCTAAGGAACAGAAAGTGAGAATGCATGAGCGATGGATAGCTGAAAATGATGGTCAAATGGAAGTCATTGGAGGGGTGGAATATTTGTTCAAGGAGTACTGAAAGTATAAGGTTTTATGAAGGCTTTGTTTTCATTTATCATCACTATTATTCATACTTAAGGTTAAGGATTTGCACAAGCGTCTAAACCAGTAAATTCAAAGCCTTATTTCAGTTGCTGATGTGTGAAAACTTTGACCGGACTTATGATGCATCTTAAAGGGATAGTTTACCCAAAAATCTAAATTATGTCATTAATAACTCACCCTCATGTCGTTCGAAACCAGTAAGACCTCCATTTATCTTGGACAGTATACCGTACACACAGCTTCAATAGAGGGACTGAGAGCTCTCGGACTAAATCTAAAATATCTTAAACAGTGTTCCAAAAATAAACTCACGGTATTGGAACGACATGAGGGTGAGTTGTTAATTACATAATTTAGATTTTTTGATGAACGAACCCTTTAAGTGCCTATGGATTTCTGTAGTGCTTAAATCAGGGGTGGGCAGCTTCAGTCCTGGAGGATCACTGTCCTGCAGAGTTTAGCTCCATCCCTAATAAAACATAATCAACACCCTCCAGGACTGGAGCAGCCCATCCCTGACTTATTTGCCTCACAGCACTTCAAGGGCTGCTTTCGGCTAGTTGTGTAAGTCCATTTAATATAATCACTGTAGCTATCCACTTTGTTAACACACGTAACACACAGAGTGAATTTTTAGGGGTAGTTCACCCAAAAATGAAAATTATGTCATCATTTACTCACCCTTGCATTGTTCCAAACCTGTATGAGTTGCTTTCTTATGTTGAACATAAAGGATATTTTGAAGATTGCTGGTAATCAAACAATTGGTGGTTGGTGGCTCATAGCCAGTATTTTGTTGTCTGCAATATCTTGCTGTATTTATGCTGCTCTAGTGCCCCAGTACTTGTATACCTCTTTACAAACTGTGTTATGGTCCTAGTCGGAGTAGAAGGCAAAGGCCTACTGAATTTTGTGAACAAAATCTAGGCTGTGAGGGATAGAAATGCATTATGTTGTAGTATTGTGTACCAGATTGTGATTTTTTTCTGATTATGATTTTTATTTTATTTTTTTACTTTTTATTTTTTTGCTTCACATTCCATTTTAGGGCAAGAAAACAAATGTTTAAGACATAGTTTTGGTATTTTGTAAGGATTTTTACGTCATTATTGAAGGTATTTCTTTATAATTTACTGATGTATCATTTACCTGGCTATAGGATAATTAGCTCAATTAAACATTTACATTTACTCTAAAAGTGTTAAAGGGGTCATCAGATGCTACATGCACTTTTACAAGTTGTTTGAACTGTAAAACTTCTTCCATGTTTTAATTTTAATAGCAAATCCCCTTTATTTACCAAAAAATAAAATGTGTTTAAATTTCATTAATTAAAAGACAAATTAAATTTGGGTGAAACTTGTTTACTGATTTTCATAATTATATTACTTGCAGGGCTCCAAATTGCGACTAAAACGGTCGCATTTGCGACCATAAATATTAAAATGCGAGTGAAGTTTTTGCTGAGGTCACCACTGGCGACTAGGCCTATGTATTTACATGTTATCTCTGAAAAAATTGCATGTAATGCCTTTTTTCCTGATTGTTTTGCATTCATATCTTTTGTTATGTTCACGCATTGAGAGAATGCGCATCGAAGTTTTAGAGAGAAAAAGAGTTTTAAACAGTCCTCATCTGCCGCACAGCAGCGCTCACACACACCTGATAAACGCACGAGAGAGAGAAATGATGGAGACTTGAAGAGAAAGTGCAGAAAAACAGCATCTATTTCGTTCATAACTTGAACAAACTACAACAGGTAAAGCTGTCATCTGTGTGGATATTGGCAATATCGACATTTCTCGTTTACAATCATAAGGCTTCTTCTTAACAAGATCTTAGTCCATGCTGTGTTCTGTTAATGCATGAACTTCATTATTTGAAGTGCACTTGCCGTCCATTAATCGCAAAAAGCTTTGTGCTTTGTTACTTTTTAATTTACAAAGTATTAGCTTTAAAATTATTCCAAATTCATAAAATTCAAACAATAAATACAGTTTTGGTGCTCTTTAAGGGGCCGTTCACATATCGCGCCTAAAACGCGCTCTTGCGCTCCTGAGGGGTCTGCCATTGCTAAGCAACCTCTCCATGAAGACGCGTAAATTTCAGCAAAGGATAAATGGATTTGCAGCACTAAAAATCGCTTGCAGTAGCTCTGTTACTAAATTTATTTAAAACTGGCTATCCATATACATCTATGATTAGCTGTTCCTTCTTCTTGGCTGAGCTTTCAACGTTGGTACTGGAAAGGATGAAGCGCGTCGCTTCCATTATGAGCACGATGCAAATCTTCAAACTGTGGAAAACGTGTAAAGCTTGTAAACATTGCAACGTAATATTAACCTCAGTAACCTTTCGGTGTCCATAAGCTCATCAGTCAGCTAGAAAAATAACTATAAAGAGGAGCATTTTGCTATATTTATGAGCTATTGAATTTTAATATTTTTACTTAACCTGTTGTCTACATGATTCAATTCCTCCTATAAAATTACATTTTACTAATTAAGAAAAACAGACTGAAAATGTGAAATACATGCACTCTTAAGAATAAAGGAGCTTAACAGGTTCTTCACAGAACAATTTTGGTTCCACAAAGAACCATTCAGTCAAAGGCTCTTGGAAGAACAATCTCTTTCTGACCTTTTCATAATCTGTTGTCTTCAAATGTTAAAGGTTCTTTATGAAACCATTTAGACAGGAAAAAAAAGGTTCTTCTATGGTATCATGAAGCACCTTTATTTTTAAGAGAGTATGACAACATTTACAGGATGCATTGAGGAGGACCCCAAACTATACTCAGGGGCCAAGTGATGCTTATGGTCCATGATACTGGTACAGATTCTGTGTAATAAACAACGCATGACTGTATATTTCAAGTTGGAAAAGACATTTAGCTCCCACTTTAAGTGAACCTTCATTCCAAGGTCATCTACAAGATGGATTAAAATGCTGATAAAGTCAAGAAAAGATGAGACATAAACACGTCAGTATGATTAAAAAGTTAAAATGTAAAATAAATAATTTAAATAAAACACATAAAACACGTTTATTCTGTGGCTCCTAAAAAAATCATTTGGCATCTAAGTTTTTTTCTTATAGGAGCCAATGGCTCCTTACTCGATTTTTTTTGTTTGGAGCCTGACTTGTAGAAAAACTTAAAACACAATTGTAAATAAGTATAAAGAATGGTATTGGTTTTATTTTAATGATAAAAAGTTATTTATTTTTTTATTAGCACATTTTTGTGTTTTGCTTTGGTACCGAAATTGGTACAGAGAACCGTGGATTTTCACTGGTATCGGTAACGAATACTGAAATTTTGGTACTGTGACAACACTAAAAGTTAAAAGTTTTATCTCTTTTTTTTTAGATTTCCACCTGGGGTCTTATTTAAATGACCTTTGCACTGTTTTTAAGGATTGTTTTGAGTCATGTCTTTTGCTTCACTCCAGGTGTGTCATGTAAAAGAGAAAAACATGTTCCAGTGGACTCTGTTGGTTGAATGAAAGATAACCGTGTGTGTGACATCACTCACTTGAGTCCTCCTGATTGCCTACCTGCAGAGTCACTGTCAGCACTCTGACCAAATCATTGAACTTGCCACAAGGTCAGGTGATCTGTATGCAGTTACCATGGTGACCACAAAATAACAAATTAGCCATACAAATTGCCGTTTGCCCCGATTTTCCACTGATTTACAGTCGGGATAAAGTCAGAGTCAGTCTGCAGATTGGAGTTGACAAATTCCTTAGAAAATCGCATTGTGTATGATGGTCATGATTCCATTCAGTCGGAGGATATCAAACATATCTGACATGTTGAGCTGATTTTAGGACACATTGATTTCATTGTTTCTGAGTTTGTTGTGATCGGAACAACTTAAAAGTCTCATAAGTCTGACACGGATGTGCCATTGTATGTTAATGGTGGAAGAATAGCAACGCAGTGTCTCTCTAGAACAGGCAAGCGAGTGTGCACACAAATGCGCATTTGACTCCATTCACCATCACAAGCCATTAGTATTCCATCAGCTCCAAGGTTATGGAGTGTTCACTTAACCAAAGCGCCAAATCCTGTAGAGATGAGTTTCCCACTCCTCACAGGTAAAGCCAATTCCAGACTCAATGATTTGAATGCAAATGCTGTGGTGGAGAGCCACCCCAACTTCAAGTCCCATTGCATTGTTGTACAGTATGTCTTGACACTGAAGAGGTACCTAGTATTTTCACTGGCTAGATAAATTGCTTTTGTTCTCAAGATGCAAATGTTCATACACTGTAATGTGATGGAAGTGACCGGTACATGGAGTCTAATTGATTAGGTTTACTTGAGTAAAACACAATGTAATATTTTATAAAAATTATGAATTTAAAATGTATAATTATATACATACCTGAAATGAGCATGCATAGTTAAATACTCAAAAAAAAAAATCTTAAAGTTAATCTCTAAATCTGTGTAACAGTGTTATTAAATTATAGGTGTAAACTTTTAATCTGAAAGTGAATATCTATTTTTTTTTTTATTATAATGTAGGTCTAATGCCTAATTTCACTTGTAGCATATAAAATGGATTTTAGTTTTTAGTGATAACTTGAAATCGCTATCAGAACGAATTGTAATATTATCCCTTATATTTATATATTTTCTTTGAGAGCTCTGATTTAACGTTAGACGACACAGGATTATGAAATATCCTTGACAGGTAAATAAAATGTACATTTAGAATCACTTTTCTTTTCTTTACTGTGCATCACCAGCAAAATCATTGAAAATATATTGTGACTATTCAATCAGGAGCATGTGAGGCATCAGCTTTTTGGGCATATCTGTAATATATAGCTTTCACATGCTCGAGTATCTTTTTGCATCATCAGAGCTTGACTTTTACAACTATTCCACTAGGTGTCATGTCTGAGATTTTCTTTCTCCTGAAGTCTAAAACGTTTGATTTTAATAAAGAGACAACCACCTCTGACTCTCCCTTGAGCGCAGTTAAAATGAAGCACTTCAGACAATTCATCAAGAAAAGGCTATTTTGAATCTGGACATAATAATTAGTTATTCTGTTATAATTGAGAATTTGCCTATTGATGCAGTAATTATAAGATCTCAGACCCTTTGGCTGCCATCAGCACAGTAATGAGAACATCAAAGGGAAATTGAAATCTCTTTCCAGTGTTCTGCACATTCTCTCATGCAAAAATGTAATTCGACTTCCCTTCAGTGGTAGTCGGGTGCGATCAGAAGTTAAATGCAACTACTTCAAACATGCAGGAAAGTTAAAATCAGTGGAAACTTCCAAGTGAAGCGAATCTGTTTCATTATGGCATGAGGCTCAATATAGTTCGATTGCAGACCCTCAGATTAAGTGGTGTGGACGGGACGTCATTACATAGGAAATTACATACAACGTTACTACTGAAGGGCAACAGAGTAGGAAGTCTCAAAGACAAGTTGGTGGAACTAATGCCTACTTAATTTCTTAGGTCTAAGGAGCCTTCATCAGGGCTCACTTCATCGCTCTTATCGCCATACATTTGTTCGGTGATTGAAAAACAAGACTGCAATTATCCTCAATGTGTCATCCTTGAGCGAGCGAAATGGGAAACGAAACCTTCATCTCCATTGATTAAGCTCAAGCTGCATTGAATCTCTCAGTGTTGCCCCATTTCACGGCTAAACTTGGACTAGAAAGCACAACTGGGGATCGATACTACCCCCCTCCCGACATCGACATGGGCAGCTCAGGATTGTTGCGGTCGATGCTCCCTTCATCATTTACTCTTGTCTCGTGTATGCTTGCATCAGAAATCCATTTGGCTGCCTTGATGTGTAAATTTCTTTATGGTTAATACATGAGGATAGGCATCATCTGTCTACCCTTTACAAACATTCACAAGGTTTAATCTCTGCTATTTCCATTGATGCCACCTTTGCCATACGTGTCTGACCAGTCATTTAGCTTGTATTCCTTGCTGCATGCATACAGCGTATCTCAGTGTGGATGGCAGAAAATTGGTCGTTTGGTCCAAAATTGGTGCATAATAGAGCATCGTTCATGGGTTTATCCCAATATTTTCGGGGGGGAGTGAAACCTGTTTGTATTTACAATGCACAGAGCAGTTTGGTTGGGAATAATGCTGTGTGCGCTTGAGTAAATTTGTGTACTTTGCGAGTGAGTCTGCTTAATGATGATACTGCAGAGGACTGTGGTGTGTGTGTGTGTTAACTAGGAAACTCTCGGAGAGTCCAGATCTCAGATCCTCACCACGCTGTGTGTGGGTGTTCTGAATATCAATGTCCTGCTGTGCTCTCTTCTCATCCGCCACTGAAAGCAAGCGGAACATGTGCGTGTCCGTTGGTGTTTGTGTATTCTCACACATAGGTAGCATATGCAGTTTCATTGTTTTAGCAGCATACATGGGTTTGTTGTTTATTTTATTGCTTATTGTGGATTTTTGAAGCACATTGAGGCGCAGACCATGTACGTACCTCACGCAGGATGTGTGTTGGTGTGCGAGTAGGTGGATGCATCACCAAGTTGAGTGTTTGCAGTAGCCTGTGTGGGTGAGTTAGATTGTACGCAATGTCAGGGAGTCATTGAGCTCTTGGTCTTTGTAGTCGTCCGCTGCCCACAGATAAATATGTGTGAGTGTTTCCTATTTAAAAAATACACACTTAATACTGGACACCAGCAATTCTGTGTGGGTATGAGAGACAGGAAGTGGTTTATGCAGCCTTTTAGAATAGTACAGCTGAAGCCCTGCGTCAATGGAATGTCCCAGTGGAAAGGGCATGGATGTGGGTTTTGTGCATTTTATGAGTGTTTGTGTGTGGGGAATTGACTTTAATGGCCAATACAAAGGCGATGTTTGGAATTAAATATTAGCATACTGCTTACTGCATGCCACTCACATGCAAGGTGGTTTCAGTGTAACAAGTACTGTATGGCATACTACTGTTTGAAATGCTTGATCATTGTCCTTCTGTGCACTATTTCTGAAAAATATGCAACAGTAAAGGCTTTAGACTGTAGTGTGCTATGGTTCATTATGTGTTGCATGTTGCTTCAACATTCTATGTTTAATTCAGGAAATTATTTCAGTTAATTAATACAAATATTTTGCATTTTGATTTAATTTTGTAGATAAAAAAAAAATAAACCATGAAAACATTTTCACATTAATTTAATAAAAGTAAAAATATATATATATATATATACATTTAGGGCCCTATGAAATGTTTTATTTTTATCTCACCATATTTTTTATTGTTACCAAATTCTGCGTTTTAGCATTTCTTATTATTTGAATGCATAAAACAACCTAATTTACTTTTTTTTTTTTTCTTAAAGAAGCTTTATGATTTGTTTCCCCCTCAAAAATTCTGTGTTGTGTATTTACATTCTTCTTATCAAATCAAGGCATGAAACATTCATTTAATTTATCTTTTAATTACTGAAAATTAAGCAAACTTTTTTTGGCAAACAATGGGTATGTACTTGCCGTGAATACATTTACAGTTCTGTGCATGTGATATGACGCTAGTTTTACTCAAATCAAACATTCAGATACTCATGAAGGCTCTCAGAGTCCTGGAGATGTTGTTCATGTGTTTATTTCCTCATTTAGTGAGACAACAGAAGCTGAAATCAAAGTGAGCGTCACGCTCTCTTCAGTATATGTGTAATAAATGAAACCTTGTGTCTGCGCCATTCATTAACAGAGGCATGCAGAACATTCAGGATTCATATTTAAATACACTTTTACTGCTTAATAGTTACAAATACTAGTCCATATCACTATTTGATGTAAGTGTAATGACCTTCTTTTGATTAATTCATTCAAATTGTTTTAAAATTCCGTGACATTCTGTGTTAAACTTTGAATTCCGTTTTCATGACTGGATTCCACGATTCTGTCTGCGTTTTCCGCATCACTGAAATCATAGGGTCCTAACTAACCCACATAGTTTGCTTCGTTTGTAGACCTGTACGTTTTAGTAAATAAGTAATCTGGCTTTTCCATGCATGCAGAATGTTATACTACTGCTTACTGAATTCTTCTTTTCCTGTCTACTTTTATTAGATGTGAAACCATATGCAAGGAAAAACATTTCAAACAATGCTACATTGCCACATGACCTTACTGTTTACATCATCTGATATCTTCTCTGAATTTTAGATTTTATTATAGTTATCAAATTAGTAATAGCTTTTCGCAGTCAAAGCAAGTAAGCTTGATCCATTCGTAACTGCCATGCATCATTCTGTGAGCAAATACTATCTTTCTTAATTTACAGCCATTCAAAAAAGTTGAAATGTCAGATTTTTGTATTCATTATAGATTCTGGATTTATAAATTGCGATGAGAATGGGAATGCTATCAGATGGCTTTCTCTTGGTATTGAAGACATCTTTGCATATCTCAGTATGCAATGCAGTGTTCCCAGGTTGAATACTAAACATTTTGGGAAACGTATTAATTCATCAGGGTATTGCATGCATACAGATCATTTACATACCATGCACAGTATGCATATTGCATATTAGTACCTGCTTTCAAAAATAGTAGGGTGTGTGGCATCCCAAACCCAGTACATTTAAAAGCATTTCAGAAATGCAGGGGAGCATGGTTATAATGCATAGATTTGCTTTTACAGCAATTTAAATATTCAAACCAACTTCCTGAGAGAGGGGGAGTGAGAGAGACAGAATAACATATAAATAAAAGTAGGGGGAAAGAGAAATTGAGAGAAAGAATACAAAAGGGTATAAAAACATTTTTTTTTAAATAATGAGAGATAGGAGGTGGTAGGATTTCCGATAAGAGGGATAAAGGGGAGATACAAAGATTGATGGAGAGACAGACAGAGCTGGGAGGGAAAGAGACAATGCAGGCAGTGAGAATATTAATGCTGTGTCAGACAGTTGAGATTCTTCATAGACCACAAGGATTTCTCCCTTAAGACATCCACAACACACACACATAGAGACACACTGTGAGGTACTCAGACAACAAGGGCCACCTATCCACATGCATTCAGAGACAGACCTGCAGGATTCACATTGTAGAATAAACTGCACACACACAAACACAAACACACACACACACACACATTTAAATGTAATGCATAATCTGCCTAATGGTCAATTTTGAAATATTTAAGTTGCATCACCACCACATTAGTCTTCAATCTGAATTCAACTGCATCTACAACTCTGGCTGCCCTTCACTGATTGTGGATCATTGTAATCAAGCCTTGATGGTCGTTAGGGATGCAGTGATTTACAACAGCACAGTTAATTAATCGTAAAGGCTCCGCTACACTGAGTGTTACTGTTGCATGGAAATAAACAGTTGCAACTTGGGCAAAATGAAAACAAAGTTACACAAGCGGTGCACCAGCTTAAAATGCTGTTCTTATCAGAGACACAGAGGCTACACACACTAGATTAACTATGACAGAGGAACCAAACAGTGATCCTTTATTTCCACCAGAGAAATGACTAAAGTTGATAGTATGGGACTATTTTGTGTTCACCAAGAATGACATTTAAATATTGCCATAAAAACGGCTGCGAAAGAGAGAATACATGGCTTAAACTATTTTAATGCACAACGTGAAGACAAGACTGACGCGAAACTACATTCTGTCCGATTCAGATCAGACAGAGATGAAGTAGTGCGGTTAGATCACATTTATTTGAATTAATTGATTATAACATTTAGCTACTCTAATTATTCAATCGGGAGAAAGAAAAAGCGAGAGGTGTGTGTGTGTGTGTGTGTGTGTGTGTGTGTGTTTGTGTGTGTGAACCTGCATCTGCTCTTCTCTCTACAAGCGTGTGTTAAATTATATAAACAGTGATTTTACCCACTCGTTGCTGATGAATATAATGTGACAATTCAGAATCAAAAGCTATTTTATTAATAAAAGTCGCAGGGCAGGGTTCACAACAAGTTTGTATCCTCCTGGATGTTTGTATGTGTGCTGAACAAACTGAAAACACTAAATACTTTTGTGGTCTATTTTCATTAGTTATTTTCAAAAGGGAAATACTGAAATAAAGGATGTTTACAGAGCAGGGGTCGCCTTTGTAATTCCAGTTGGAGAGATGGACTTTTGTTTGTCTTTTATCATTATTATTTTGTTCTGTATTATTGGTTACTGTGTTATTTCTGTTTCAAAAGGCAGCAATAAAAGTTTTCATGTGACTTTGTACATTAATAATTTCGTGAAATGAATAAATGCATAATAATCGTCATAATCTTAAAACCATGATTATTTCTCAGACAATAATCATACCAACAAGATCTATAATCATTGCATCCCTAATGGTCGTCTATAACCTGTTACGCTTCCATCTCGCAAACCTGCTCAAACACAATTTTGTTATGACATACGCACACATCCATTCTTACAAGTGCTTTCCAAGTTAATGCTATGTCAAGATTGTGAATTCTCTGACAAGACCTGTCACTGGGCACATTCAGCTTACAGACAGAATAAAGAAGACAAGCAGGAGAAATAGGAGGCGAGAGAGAAAGAAAGAGGAGGATAAGAAAAAGGATTCATATAAAAAAAATTCATATAATGTAGAGCTGTGTGAATGGACAATGACACCTAAGGTTATATCCATAGAGGAAAGGGGAATAAAGCAAATATAGAATAATGTGGATATCACTTCATGGGGAATACTACACTTAAAAACAAAACAAAAAGACTGTTGGAAAGAATAGTGAATAAAACGTCAATATTACCTTATGCTATGAATCATCAGTAGGCATACATGGATTGAATTATTTTACAATTAGGCAGGACGTTCCACAGATCTTTGGGGTATTATGGAAAACATGCCTTTTTCCAGTTATTTGACTGGAGAAGATTTTCTTCCTGAAAATCCTAGTTAGTGTTATTGCATTGGATTAAAACTTAATGACTTTGCTCACACAGGGTATCACAGCGTATAAGCCCCCCCCCCCCCCCATAACAAACATTGGATTCAGTATTTTTATCAACTTTTTGGTTCTTTGAATTACAGTGTTTCCCATACATTGATTTATTTGTGGTGGCCAGCCTCAATATTGAAACTGACTGCCACAAATAGATTTTCCAAAAGTCAGGTCCTCTGTCAAAGGCTTTGTTGAATGAACATGAGCACTGCAAGCGCGGGTGTTTTTATATGAATGTATCTTTGAAAGGAACTGTCTTTAAAAAAGTTCAATGCCATTTTCATTTAATCTTTCCTATAATGCCCGATAAAGTAGTGTTTGAGCAGAGCCCTGCTTTGATTACAGTCATTAATGGGGAAACCACAATTTCTGCAGCTCCAAAAGCGCCTCCTGCTGACAGAAAATTATTTTGCATTTTCAAACAATCAGCCATCTGCTGTTTTATATTTAGCCTATTTTTCTCCCAGGAGAAGTGTCGCCACACAGTGTAAGTCTGTGGAAAACACTGAACTACTTTATCATAGGCATCATTGATCTGAACTTATTCACCTTTTTGAGTAATCATTGCTAAAATTACCCACAAATAATTTTTTTTTTACTCAAAAACTAAAGTGCATGAGCTCAGTTCAGTGATGCCTGTGATCAGTCAGTTTCAAAAAGAAATTCAAAACCTGTGCCAACTGAAAGAAAACAAGATCACAAAAACAAAACCAGATTTGGTGATGAAATAATAAGATATACAATACAGACCAAAAGTTTGGACATACCTTCTCATTCAAAGAGTTTTCTTTATTTTCATGACTATGAAAATTGTAGAGTCACACTGAAGGGATCAATGGCTATTTGACCAAGAAGGAGAGAGATGGGGTGCTGCGCCAGATGACCTGGCCTCCACAGTCACTGGACCTGAACCCAATTGAGATGGTTTAGGGGTGAGCTGGACCGCAGACAGAAGGCAGAAGTGCCTACAAGTGCTAAGCATCTCTCGGGGAACTCCTTCAAGACTGTTGGAAGACCATTTCAGGTGACGACCTCTTGAAGCTCATCAAGAGAATGCCAAGAGTGAGCAAAGCAGTAATCAAAGCTAAAGCTGGCTACTTTCAAGAACCTAGAATATGACATATTTTCAGTTGTTTCACACTTTTTTGTTATCTATATAATTCCATATATAATTCCATGTGTTAATTCATCGTTTTGATGCCTTCAGTGTGAATCTACAATTTCCATAGTCATGAAAATAAAGAAAACTCTTTGAATGAGAAGGTGTGTCCAAACTTTTGGTCTGTACTGTACATGCACATTTTAAAAGGCTGATCAATTTTGACTGGGAAGATTTTAAATGTGTTTATGTTCTACTTCTCTTAAAAGCTGAGCAATTTCACATGAACTCTGTTATTTTGACAGTAAAATACAACTAAGAATGTGGTTTACATGTAGCGAGTCATTTTGGTGTGGTATGTAAGACTCTATCTCTTTCTTTGAGTGTGAGAAACGCAGCGCTCTCAGCAAAGCAACAGTGAGTCATGCACCTTCACACTAGAATTTATGGCATGTCAAATACAGGTATGCTGCACAACCATTAAGATGAACTGAAAAATAGCACAGATCGCTTGACTGAGAGTGAAACTAAATCACGCAGTCGATGTTCAGCGATTGAAAATATGTATATGCTAAACTTATAATTAGCTTCTTACACACATACTAGTAAAATTGAATAATTAATTAGCCAGTGGCTAACGATAGACATTATTTAGTGGCCCAGAGTAAGATTTAGTCGCATATGCAAACTGTTTACTCTCAATATAGAGGGTTGTTAACTGTTTTGAAATTACATTGTGCCATCTCATAAATTTCAATTAATCTTGGGGCACAATTTTGCCATCAGAAAGCTAACAGGGTTGATAGTTTTATCTGTCATTACAAGCCTTGTGCTTAATGCTTTAAAACTACAAGGTGCTTGTTATTGATATATATATGATATCTATGATCAGCTGTTCCTTCATCTTAGCTGAGCTTTCAACGTTGTTACGGGAAAGAATGAAGCTGATTGGTTAGTTCTTGGCACATGACCCGCAGTGCGCTTGCGGCATTCTGAAAAGTTTAGATGTTTTTGTTTGGGTTGAAAATGAATAAAGGTTTAAATATTATATTAGAAGTTGTACTTATATTTTTTTGTAAAGTTATCCAAAGGATTCATTAGCTAATCAAAAAAAAGAACATTAGATTTATTATTTATTGTAATAAAAATAATCGTTAGAGTAGTCGACTAATCGGAAAAATAATAGTGAGTTTAGGCGACAGAAAAAATAATTGTTAGTTGCAGCTCTAATTGGCTCACATTTGGCTGTAAATAGTGTAGATTACTTCTGAATGACTGGAGTTTGCAGAAAAGTGTCAGAATTGCATTATTTTCCCCTGATTTTTAGCATGTGGGTAATGACAAAGTGCAGTATGAGCGATGGAGAGATATTAGCATTCCCATTGCACAGATTGCCTGCGTAGTCTCACTTTTTAAACCCAACACGAAATGAACTGTTGTCAGCAGCCCCACCCTCTGCCCTCATTAGACATCTCATCAGCAGTCAGTCGTCTCATGGATAATTTATGAGCGTGGCGTTTTGGTTAATTTTGCAGGCAGCGCAGGTTTGTTCTTTAGCTCTCTCGCCACACAAGGGAGGTTGGCATTAGCTCATTGTCTGCTCTGATTTTACAGCCCAGAGCAACAGTTCCATTTAGAAAATAGTCAATCCCAATAGATAACAACAAGGTTTAGTCTCAGGTGCTTGATGGCTCCAAGGTGCATGTTTCTAAAGAACCTTGAGCAAGATTTACTAAGCTGCCAGGTTACTAAATGATTTATCCAGCTATTTATCCAGCTTTCCACTGACCCACAGGGTAACCCTGTTAACAATCACGCCTTTAATCATTGCATTCCTTTTGAGAGTGTCTGGATAGACTGGTGATTGGCTGACTGGATCAATGTCGGGAATAGGAGACTGGATACCAACAAACCACAATGCTCTGCTAACCCACACAGCTCTGGTACCAAAGATGGTTTTGTGTTACTGTCGGCTGTACAGTGCTAAAACGGTTGTACAGTTAAGAAGTAGCCCTAATTCTTGCAATTAAGGTTTTAGTTCAATTAAAAAGTTTTAATTGTGTTATGTTTTATTCACCCATGATTTTTTTTTCATTCACTGGAACACACAAGGCAAAATATTTACACTACTCTTTTACAGTCAAAGAAAGTGAAAGTAGACAACCACTAAATAAAATAAAATAAAATGTAGGCCTACTTTTAAAATTTAAATGATGACAGAATTAAAATTTTGGGGCGAGTTAATGGGTTGTGCATGTAAATAATACAATACTTTGCCTGAAAAAATGTTATATGCAGGGGCAACTTAATTTGTAGGTTGATTCCTTAAAGCAGGGTTTCCCAAATGGGGGTTCGCGACTTGAAGAAAAGCTAATAATTAATTCAATTCAATGTAAAATTTAAATTAAAATAAAGAATCTGCACGATTAATTGAAATGCAACTAAATTTGCAAATAATTTTTTTAATATACTCCTCTTTATTGACAACGAGGACAGTAACGTGAGCACAGGACGGGGAAACAGGAGAAGTCCAAGTCACACTCATATCTGTGCCTCCAGTGTATGCGAGCATGTGCGCTAATGTCTAGGCCACAGCTCAACTCTACACATACTTTTACATAAGCCTTCTGCACCTGCAGCAGAACACTGAGGTGAAGAATTACAACTCATAGCTTGAGAATTTCATCAACCTGCATCATCTCTCCCTGCAGATAGCATATTGCAAGCAGATTGTAAGAGGTGCATGTACCTCGCAATATACTAATACATGAGTAAGTGTAAATCCAGAAGGACCTCTGCAGTTCTTTCTCCTTGCACTTCTTTACCTAGATCTGGCACGTGTGGTCCTGACCTATAAAGTGAGGTGATTAGCATTAGTCATCATTGGTATTTATTTCCAGCTCTTAATTCCTCAGACTTACTTGACCGATGACTGCAGGTTAAACGCAAGGGGGAATACTCAATCACGACTAGATTTGATCCAATTAAGTATAGATTTAATCAGGTCTTGTGTTTCAGGAGGTGAATGCGCAATGTGATCTGCACGGTAACCCCAGACTCCTCCGCATGGACTTTCCGGCTCAGTTTTCCACGCCGACTGGCTGAGATTACTGGTTGGTGTGTGATTCTGTCACTGTTTGTTTCTACCGTTTTTTTTTTTTTTTAAACAGTTTTTGACAATATTTTGACAAATGCCCTTTTAAAAAAATCAATTATTAAAAGTACAACATATTTACTTATAACAGATTTTGTATACAGTATGATGAATTTGATGGATTTGTCAAACATAGTTCTGTTTATCGGTTTTTATCTCAGTCAGATCAAAGTATACTCTGAGACTTTAAGCGTCTTTTTCTAATTTAAAGTCCATGTGTGAACCGGGAGTTGCTGAACTGAAACGTTATAATAAGTAGAGGGCAGAGTTTTGCTATAGTGCTCCTCCTCTTCATCTCTCGCTCACAGCAAACTAAGGCTGCATTTATAGTTGGCATTAACATGTGACCTGTATCCAGATGTTGTCCACATACACATTGAAAAGACAAGTATAAACGCTTCTGATCGGAATGTTATCTAATCAGCGTGTCATGGTCCAGACGTAGTCGATGATGCATTGTGTTTGAATCTCAGTGTATCATGTCAGCATTCACAGGTGGATGTTATGCAAAACCCTGCCCCCCTCTCCCAAACTGTAAGAAGAAAGATGGAGGCCATGGAGCACTAGTAAGACTTATACATTTAACACTGTGTCTACACCGAATTGACAGTTGTCGCGCAACGCCGCAACATTTTGAGGCTGTCTACACTGGACGCAATAAAGCTGCCATTGCAAATCATTTGAGCTTTGTGTCAGTATGTCATAAATAGAATGAGGCAACAGTTTACTGTCTGGGATTTGTTGTGTTGCACCACACCACATCCAGTGTAGACAGCATCACTAATTATAATGGGTTCTATAGTATTTTGTTGCCTCATGTCGCATTATCCGGTGTAGACACGATGTAAGACTTATATAAATATTGCGTGGGGAAAGAGAGATCCGATCAGTTATCCTGGTAGAAAAGTGACTCGATGCTGCCAAGTGTAAGCGCGCCGTGTCCTGGTTTACTGATGATCCAAGCTGTCAAACTGATGTCATCAACGCCATTTCAGAATGGAAGCAAATCTTCAGAATTTGATAAAAAAAATTACCAAGACAAACAGTCATTTTTCAGTGGATTAACCTGCATGGATTAATTGTTCACTTCCAGGATAGCAATTTGTGCTAACAAAGTAAACAGTATAAATTTTGATTTACACTGATGAATGCGGTAGTAGACTGAGAGGAGGATGAAAACATTATGGGTTTTATGATTGAAATGTTGAATGGCTGGAGCAGCCAGGAAATGACCTCCCTAATTTTCTCTTTTTTAGTTCTGAGAGGAAATTAGCCTAATTCATTTAGCAAGCAATATCCAATCTCCCACTTTCTCTACTCCAGCAAAAAAAAAAAAAAAAACCTGTGCTAACCCTTTAATTTTGTAGAGAGGGGCATGGGAATGATAAAGCATTGTTATCGCCTGACTCTCTTTGCCTGAGTTAGCACATCTAAACACAGCGGGTGATTATGCAAAAAGAGAGAGACGGGCACGATTTCTATGTTGACACAAATACTCGATTTAAATAATGAAGCGATTGAATTATCGGCCAAACTGGCAGCGAGAAGACAAAGGAGCGGCTCATCTTTCATTATAGGCGGTGAATACAAGCCTTTGTAATTGAGCACAGAAATGTGTGTGAGGTACTGCTAACAGTTGTGGCAAGTTACGGAGGGTCTGTGAGCTTCTCAAAGGAGAAACTGCATCGCTGTTTGAAATATGGCTCCCTGGTGGCACATCTTTCCCTTGTTTTCTGTCTCTACTAAAAGTGCAGCGTCACCTTTATGGATTCTGGATGTCTCATTAATGAAGGTTGAGTGATTATTTCACCCTAAAATAAAAGTTGTTTGTGTTTTCTCACTCTCTAACTATGATTTTCTTCGGTCAACCATAAAATATAAATTGGGCAGTAGGATTCATATGGGTTTAACACGATGTGAGGATGAGTAAAGGATTTTTGGCTGAACTGTTCCTTTAAATGGTTGAATGTTAAGATCATATTTCGGTTCTTCCTCAATTCTGTAAGATCATGAATCATGACAGACCAATGTAACCACACTGGACTTAGAGCATCTGCGATTTGGGTGTAAGCAGTTTAGTGAGTTCTTTTTTTAGTGCCATCTGTATTTATGGATGTAGTATGGACTTTATGTAGTCTTAAAGCAGAGCTCAAAACAATGGAAAGATGACATGATTTGTTGAACGAAATGTAATGAATCTTGCAAATTGTATGGCGTTTGAGGGAAAACTTTAAAAAAGGCAATAGTTTGGTGAAACCTTTAGCTCTTGTTTACTGTGTATCTGTAGATACTTAAAGGGGGGTGAAATGATCATTTTCACTCAATATCCTGTTAATCTTGAGTACCTATAGAGTAGTACTGCATCCTTCATAACTCCAAAAAGTCTTTAGTTTTATTATATTTATAAGAGAAATATAGTCTGTACTGTTTTTTTTTTTCTGGAAAAACACGAGCGGCTGGAGGGGTGACGTTTGGGCGGAGCTAAAGAATCACAATCGCGAGTAGGCTTTTGCGTTGAGAGCGTCTGGAAGCTGTGACATTACCGTGAGGAAAAAACCATCATCCAAAACAAACCATGGGTAACAGTCAGATTCAGCCGTATATTTATGATCCCGAATCAGATCCCGAGGCTGAAATTGAACAAGAGCAGGAGCAGCAACGACTACAGCAGGACGTCTCTATGTAGTATGTATTGAAACTGTATATATTTGCTTAGCGGTTTTGGACAATGACTAAGTTCCACTTTACGTCATCGTTTTTTTTTTAAAGGTGTACTATGTGGGAAGTCCAGTTTGATGACAACATTGCATGTTGTTTACTTGATGTGCTTAGAGCCAATAGTTAAGTTAACAACACAGAGATATTTGAGTTGAGCAGTTTTACTCACCGCCTGCGGTTCCAACACACGATTGTGACCCTTTTTCGTTGGGACTGCATTATCCTTAAGAAATAAACGATATTCAAATCCGGCGTCAAAACTGAGCCTTGTTTGTAAAACAAGCATCTTCGAGATGCAGGGAACAAACAAAAACACTTGCACAACTCCGTTGATGCTCTGTAAAAATAAACTCCATCCACTGGTCCCTTAATGCTGTTTTTTTTTTTTGGTAATCTGTGCAGGGTTGTCTTGCCCTGGCAACCAAAAACACACTTCTTTTGTGACATTTCGCGACGCTCTCGCTCTGATCAGTGAGTCTGTGCTCAGCCTCTCAGTGCGCTGTTATACGGGAGCGCGCGCTCTTCCGGCAGAAGTGCCTTAGGACCCATATAAGGAAATTGCGCTCCATCTAACGTCACACAGAGCCATACTCGAAAAAAACTTTCCGAAACTTGTGACAAACCGGAAGGAGTATTTTTTTAAGTACAACTTAATTCTTGAAACTTTGTCCATGTTTAGCATGGGAATCCAACTCTTTAACAGTGTAAAAAACTCAGTATGCATGAAATAGCATTTCACCCTCCCCTTTAATTGGGTCTGTGCCCTTCTGTCGGAAATCAAGTATTAATTTTACTCCAAAGTCAGTGCCCTTCCATGTATTTTAAAGTTAAGGGCTCAATCTTTAAAAATGACTTTAATAAATGTTTTTTAAATATTTCAATATATATATCTATATTAGGAATGCACTGAAATTTCGGCCGCCAAAAATTATCAGGTTTTTGGCCGAAAGAGAAAAATGGGCAAAAATATATGGCATGCCACATAGCAGTGTTCAGTGTGCAGATTCTACTATCCTTCTAGCAGTCCTCACTGCGCAGTGTGACAGCCCGCTCAATAATCCACTCCAGTCACGGTACCAAAATTTCAGTATTAGGTACCAAAACCAGTGAAAATCCACGGTTCTTGGTACCAATTTGTGCGTGTTTAAAATCACCCGTAAGCCAATCACAAAACATTTGGTTATGATGTGGGTTATGTGCATGCTCAGCCTCTCAAACTTCCACTGTAAACACAGGAATGCTGCAAAAACAAACCGATCGGTAAAAGTTGATAAGTGTAACTGTTCCCAAAACCTGTCAGGAGTAGGGCCACAACAACACCTCCATTCAAAATGTCAAACAAACACTCTTCTTGTTCTGGCTTTAGTTGGCAAATGCCGGGAATATTCTCCACAACAGAGCGAATAGCATCCTGTGTCTCCATGTCCGCTGTCATTTTCAATTTTCCTAACCTAAAATACAATCTTAAATTCGGCGCTTAGCGTCTACGTCATGGCTCTCAGCCGGCCCCCTGTTCGTTGATTGGACGGCTGTTGCGGAGCCGGAGGAAATATGGGAGATGGTTTGCTATCTCAGAATGAGTACAAAAGCGAACTGAAATTGAGTGGAAGTACGAAGTCTGACATAATCAGGCTAGTGTTTCCCACAACATTGCACTCTATTTGTCGTTTCATATATGCAAATTCATTCTTTGTGAGGAGGAAGCACTTGTAGAGCATGAGAGAGAGAGAGGTTTCCCCATTAACGTCTGTAATCAAATAAGTGCTGAGCCTGTGATCACAAACGCTGCTCAGGCATTACAGGCAAGATTAAATAAAAATGACATCCATAACTTTCTGAAGACAGTCGGTTTCCTTCAGAAATACAATGATATAAATACACCTGCACCAGGTTTCGACTGTGACAGGTGCAGTGATGTTTATTCAATGAAGTCAAAGCCTTTTGGAAAATCTATTTGTGGTGGTGAGTTTTGATATTGTACTATAATATACACAAAGAATATCGGCCAATATATCGGTATCAGCATTTTGGGGGTATTAGCCCCCAAAAACCTATATTGGTAGGGCTCTAAAAATTACACTATCCTCCCGTGACGCTATGCTCTGCTCACATGCTCTGATAATAATAGCTTTGTAGGACTTTACATTATTTGGATGTCAAAAAAAAAAGGATAATATATTGATATTTAAAATTAATATATTTTCTGTGTTACTTTTAATAAAAGTGTGGTTATTTTAAGTTTTTTTTTTATTCAGTATCATAAAAAGTATAATTAAATGTAAATTAAATTTACATTTAATTAAATTAGTTGAATTAAAATGTCTTTACAATTATTTAAAAATGACTTTATATTATTTAATGAAATGGTAAATGATAATTGCAAAACAGTTTCAGATTGTGTTTTCCAGTTTCAGAATTTTCAGTTTCGGCCCAGAATTTTCATTTTGGTGCATCCCAAATATATATATATATATATAAGGGGTGTAACAATACAGATATTCGTATTCGTACGAGGCTTTCGGTTCGGAACACATTACAAACTGAAAGATTCGTTTGACTAATCCCATTAAAAATAAAGTGTGTGAAATATAGTGTTCTTTATAACAGTGCTGTGATAACCTCTCTTTGCTGGGGTGCGTTGAAAGATGATGATCTTATTTCGATGATAGCCAAAGATATTTTCAAAAACATCAATTATTGGCAATACTAAGAGGATTTGCCATTTCCAATTAATGTAGGCCTGTTACATTCTTATTTTTATTAGGCATATTATTATTATGAAGTTACTTTTATTATTAAATTAAAATTAAAATTTGCCCCACAAATTTACCACATAACTGACGCGCTGCAAGGATAACAAAAGATTAGGCTATATGCTCTCCAATTAAAATATAAAAATAAAGCAGGTGTGTACACAACGAATAACAGACCTATAATTAAAAAAATAACTCAGCAGTCATTAATAAAAATCCATGAATAAAAAGCTTTAGCCTATATAAAAAATCAACCTGTTTAACACCTGTTTCTTGTCTTTTTTTTCTCACTATCTAAGTTACGGGCCAAAAGAGAAATGATAAGGTAAAAAAAATAACAGTTAACTATGTACCATTATCAGTATGTTGAAGTAGATTCGTCTATCTCGTCGCCTCTGAGAGAATATGCAGCATTACATACCGAAAGCTCTGCATAAGTCGGTCATTCCATTTTAACTTTCACTTTCTGTATAGCAAACTGACTGAGATTAAGACGTTCACCTCATAACTTTTGCACACAGTTTGCACGTTGCTTGTGTTATTTCCATTTGCCTTCATGGTTTAAAACAGAAATATTTCCAACATTATGATGTAACCAATTACCATACCGAACTGAACCAAGATTTGTGAAACCATTCCACCCCTAAAAAGTCTCTTATGCTCACCAAGGCTGCCTGTATTTCAATATTTTATTTATTTATTTATATTTTGTTTACTGCTAGACTCATTACTGACTAATTATAGTTTTTGTAAACCCTGTCTATTGAAGGAAGAGTAGCTTGTGATTGATTTCATTGCAGTTTTCTGTTGTTGGAAGGAGGACAGACCCACAAATGCTTAGAGAAGGGCAAACTTCAACACCAAACTGCTAATGATACAGGAATATTAATGCTGCTGCTAAATGTTTTGATTTCTTATAGAACAATTTGACACTGCATCCGCTACCCTTGGTTTGGCACCATCGTCACCCCAGAGTCATGGCCTATAATTGTATTCAAGAGGGGATGGAAGCACAAACAGCCTTCCCTCCTGTTGTTTTCAGGTGTGAGCAGCGGAAGGAAAGGTCATTGGTAAAAAGTTCTCCCCTAGGATCCGCATCTCTTCAGGGATGAGCTTAGCTCACCTCCTGTCCCGGTCTGATAGCTCAAACTCGCTTTCTTTTTGATTTTTGAAGTGCTCGGTTGGGCGTCTAGTGGAGCGTTCGCATGCTGCTCAGCCTGAGCTGCCAAGCACCGCCCCCCTCACATACATAAACACACTCCCATGCTCGTTAAACATCTCCTTTCCTGCATTTGCATATGGAACAAACAGGAAATTGTGTTCATTATATGCAAATGCTTTTGTCCCCCAGGCGGCGCTTTTGAATTAAAAGTTGTACCATCCCATTAATTCCAAATTACAGTCAGGCACAGACACGAACGGCCACTTTTGCTGTGACGGGGAGGATAAGTACTAAAGGAGGGTCCTCATCCCAAAACAGCCTCATCTGGCTGGGGCATATTATTGTGCCATCTGCACATGATGTCACAAATTGGCCAAATCCAGTGGTCCATAGATTGATTGGTTGTGCTCTGTGCTGGTCTTTATGCAAACTATCTGAAGAGGATTATATGTGCTAAAGGGCTTGCAAAATGGCTAGCCCCACGTCCCGGGGCTATTGTGTTTTCTAGTTGGGCTACCAAAATGTATCACCGCCCTGCCCGACGGGCTATCTTGAATAGTGATATACAATTCCTAACTTGATTTGCATTGTTCGCTCTCTTGTAGGGGTGAAACAGATTGATTGTTTTCAATTTTCACTAAATCTTGCCGATTTAAACATTCAAGCGTTTTAAAATGTTCACGTGCATTCTGAGCTAGTGTGCTGGTTTCTGTGCGCACTCATTTAAAGCACGCACAGTGAGCCCCATTTCAGACTTTCAACCATGCCTGCAGTCTTAAAGTGGGAGCAGCCTATAAATATCTGCTGTTTCATCAGTGCCACCTGCTTTCAGAGAGTGACATTTGCGTCTCATTCAAAAAGCTAAAATCAGGCCATTCTGGTTTTGCTTCAAATTTTGAAAATGTACACCCAAATAACATGTATTTAGCATCTTTCTTGGATAGTTATTAAAATGCAGTGGTTGCCCCTGAGTTTAAATAGAGCACAGGCAAAGCCTCTGTTTATATGAAGAGATTTTTTTTAGTTGTATAATTTTTTTCTTTGATTTGGGACTAGTTGTAAAATTTCAAGTAACTTTTTATTTATTTAAAATTTTAATGTAACAAAATTGTGCTGCATTTTGTCTGAGAAATAATAAAAGGACACCTTTTTGTTTATAATTTGTCTTAAATCTCATTTTGTAAAAAAAGAAAATTGTATTGTGTAATCTGTATCGTGAATTTTATCGCTATTTGCTAAAAGTTTTTGCTGATAATGCCGCTTTGTCCACAGGTTCAGCCAATGTCTTTTTTCATTCGGGCTACTTGAATTCATTTTGGGATACCAAAACCTAAAGAATGCCTGGCCGAATGTACAGTAAGTGTGAGGAAGTGTGAGCCGAGACCTTGATGGAGATTTGATCTACAGGTTGTTAAGTAGACAAAGAGTGGTGAAGGCCAGCGCTCAGTATCTTGAGAAAGGGTGTGTTGCCATTATTGATTCATTATCATGTATGTAGAAACCATGCAGAATTAATGAATTTATCTCCACCAGTGCAGACACATGCGAAAACATAATTATCAATGGAAGAAGAGTGTATAATGTCAGGGGGTGAGATTTGCTCAATATTATACTGTAGACTAGCCAGATTGACTTTCCTTGATAAACAGAGGAATAGGAAAATTAAATCCCGGTTGAACTGCGCTGCATTTATTTATCTGCCTGAAAGTCAATGGGCCGTGAGAGCATAAACAAGAATAATAAGATTAAGAGGATTAGTTAATTAATTGATTGGATTAGACATTTGCTGTTTGTCTCAGTACAGGTCATTTGCAGAATGCTGCTCTTTCTTTACTTGCATTTCTAAACTTTTCTTCTCTGGTCTGTGAAGTTGCTTTGCCTTTCAGATGGAATTGAGAGGTAAAAATAATCCTAACAGCATTAATGCATAATTCATTTACTCTGTATATGGGTCGAAAGCTGCCTTGAATAAAAGCTTCTTAACTGCAGGGACATAAATAGGCTAGTACTTTTGTAGTCTTTAACAATCTTAAAAAGAGTTAAACTGCAATCCAAACAATAATCTGTTCTCATTGGACATGAGAGATGTCAAAAAAGAGGAAGCATAAACAGGTGCAACATGAAGCTGAAGAGGATAGGGAAGATGACATCTAGAGTACACCTGGCAACCTCCAGTAAACATGACATCTGTCCTAGAAATCGAGGTAGTGTAGTAATGAGGGTTGATGGGGACACAGTGATGGAAGAGAAGACAGTAATAACACAGCATGCTAGCTGCCATTACTGACAACTTCACAAGTCTGAAGACTTGAAGGCAGCAAGATGACCACATGCCTGACCACACTTAGACACTAATCAGAAAAAAACTTTCTGATTTGACAAGATCTCGTAATGAGATAGAGACTTGTAGCTCCTCTATCATGAAAATTCAGAGGTTTTCCAAAACTCAGTTCATCCATGTGTGAAAATCTTCTCACTTTCATTTCATTTTTTTTCAAGAAGAATGCCATACAGCTTTTGAATGACCTGAGACTGCAGGATAAATAAGTAAAATAAAGAAATAAAAAGAAAAATAAATAATTTTTGGACGATAAATAGTGGTTGACTAATATTGTTTTTTGTCAGTCGATGGGGATGCTGATGTCTATCTGTGTGTGTTTGTGTGTATTAGGGCTGCAGGATATATCAAAATTATCAAAATATCGGAATATCTGAATAATTTTAATAATAGGCTACTTCAATCAAAACTTTGCAAAAAGTTAAAGGTCCCGTTTTTCGTCCTTTTTTTTTTTGAAGGTTTGATTGTGTTTACAGTGTGCAATATAACGTGTTCATGTTTCGCGTGTAAAAAAACACAGTATTTTTCACACAATTCACCTATCTGTATACCGCTGTTTTCACTGTCATAAAAACAGGGGCGGATGACTTCCTTGTTCTATAAAGTCCCTCCTTCAGAAATATGTAACAAGTTCTGATTGTGCCAGCGGTTCCTGTGTTGTGATTCGACACCAGCTACCCTCCTGCAAACACGATTGGGCTAGTTTTGAGAAGCAAGTGGGCAGGATTTGTTTTGAAAACTGTTAAGAGATGTACTCATAATCACAGGAGCGTTTTTACTGACGAGATGCTCATGAAAATCGCATTAAATTTTTGGTAACACTTTAGAATAGGTGACACTTGTTAACTATTAACTACGACATGTCTTTCAATAAATTCTTAATTTGCTGCTTATTAATAGTTAGTAAGGTAGTTGTTAGGTTTAGGTATTGGGTAAGTTTAGGGATGTAGAATAAGGTCAAATAGAATAAGGCATTAATATGTTCTTAATTAGCACTAATAAATGGCTAATATTCTAGTAATATGCATGCTAATAAGCAATGAATAGGTGTTACCTATTCTAAAGTGTTACCCAATTTTTTTGCACAGCCCTAACATCTAGTTGACAAAGCTAAACAGCATTGCCCTTTGTGTAATAAGTTACAGAAACTGTTAAACGTACCAACTTAAATAATAAAATACACTTACCTTTTGTGGTCCATAAACAACGCGTTCTCCAGACAAAGAGAACTGCTCCATCTTTCAAGAATAATCTTTGTGCAAATCCGGCATTAAACTGATTGAGATTGAGGAAGCTGTCCTCAGCAAAATGTGCTGCACATAGATTTACATGTGGATTATAATTTTCGGGAACCGAGTTAAACATAAATTGTAACCATTAATCTCCAATTACAGTGCCCCTGGGAAGGCCAAACAATGGTGATTGGACTCAGAGATGAAAATAACAGCGTATTTCAGAAGGAAACCGATTGTCTTCAGAAAATTTTCAATGTCATTTTCAATTCATCTTGCATTTTTTGCGATTAAAGCAGCATTTGTGAGGTCAGCAGTGTATATATTTATATATAGGGTGGGAGAGTTCCGCCACAAATAGAGAGTAAGGCTGTGGAAAACATTGCAATATACATATACATGTGTGTATGTATATACAACCCTCCTCCTTTTTCAACCAGGCTTGGGAACGGCTATGGCGGAGTTCAGAAAAGCATCAGTATGTTATAATCAGTTACGGCATATCACTGAACCAATACTGAATCGTCCTTGTCTGCATCGCAATGCATCGAAGAAACAATTAATTTCGACACCCTTAAAGGGGGGGTGAAATGCTCGTTTTCACGCAATATCCTGTTAATCTTGAGTACCTATAGAGTAGTACTGCATCCTTCATAACTCCAAAAAGTCTTTAGTTTTATTATATCGATAAGAGAAAGATAGTCTGTACCGATTTTTCACGGAAAAACACGACTGGCTGGAGGCGTGACGTGTGGGCGGAGCTAAAGAATCACAAGCGCCAGTAGGCTTTTGCGTTGAGAGCATTTGGAAGCTGTGACACAGATCCAGAGGCTGAAATTTAACAAGAGCAGCATCAGCAACAACGTCTCTTGATGTGCTTACGCGCTGATAGCTAAGTTAACAACACAGAGATATTTGAAGCAGTTTTACTCTTGCAGTTTGATGACAACATCGCATGTTGTTTACTTGATGTGCTCACACGCCGATAGCTAAGTTAATAACACAGAGATATTTGAAGCAGTTTTACTCTCCGCATGCGGTTCCAACACACGATCGTGACCCTTTTTCGTTGGGACTGCATTATCCTTAAGATAATGTGCAAATCCGGCGTCAAACTGGGCCTTGTTTGTAAAACAAGCATCTTCGAAATGCAGGGGAACAAACACAAACACTTGCACAACTCCGTTGATGCTCTGTAAAAATAAACTCCATCCACTGGTCCCTTAATGCTGTTTCTCTTTTGGTAATCTGTGCAGGGTTGTCTTGCCCTGGCAACCAAGAACACACTCCTTTTGTGACATTTCGCGACGCTCTCGCTCTGATCAGTGAATGTCTGTTGTGCTCCCAGTGCTCTGCTATACGGGAGCGCGCGCTCTTCCGGCAGACATGCCCTTAGGACCCATATAACGAAATTACATCACACAGAGCCATACTTGAAAAAAACTTTCCGAAACTTGTGACAAACCGGAAGGAGTATTTTTGGAACAGAAATACTCCTTCAAACGTACAACTTAATTTTTGAAACTTTGTCCATGTTTAGCATGGGAATCCAACTCTTTAACAGTGTAAAAAACTCAGTATGCATGAAATAGCATTTCACCCCCCCTTTAATAAATAGGAAGGGATGATCGTGCCACTGTTTTAACTGAGGTGTTTACAGGTGCATCTCAAGAGAAATCTAATTCGAACGGATATCAAATATCATGCAATGTATTCGAATATATTCGAATATCTACGTGCCCGCCCCCCTGCACATAAAAAAAAAAAAGACACCGTAGCCTAATGGAGATTCAATCACAAATGTATTAACAGTGATTCATAAACAGAACTATCTGGATTATAATTTTTTTTTTACTTAATGTTTGAAACAGCATGTTATCAACTTATATGAAGTGCATATTCGAATATCGAATAAAAAGTGACAGCCCTAATATATATATGTGTGTGTGTGTGTGTGTGTGTGCTGGGCTGGCGATTGCTATAGGCGAACTAGACGGTTACCTAGGGTGACAAATATGTTGGAGGTGCCCTCATGAGTCGTTGTTACATTATGTTACGTAAGGCAAGTGCGCAGTTGATGAAGAAAATTAAGCGGTCTAATAAACCCAGGATCCGGACCGGCACCTCCAAAATCCGATCCGGCACCTCATTTTGGCGGATCCCCCTCTTCCATGGTGAATACTCTATTATAATTCATTATTATTATTTTAAATCACAGGGTTTTAGAAATATTTAACCAATGATAAGTATTTAAAGTAGCTTGTAAAACTTCGTAACGCCATTGGATCCTCAAGCTCTCGCAAAACCTCGTCACTTACCCCGCCTCCACTCAGATTGAGCGCCGCGCACAGCCTGGAGGTGACAGATCTCCACTTATTTGCAAAGCAAGGGTAAACAAATAACTTTGAATAGTACAGCATTTCTTTACTCAAACACTATGTCTGTAAAGGCTATTGCTTTTTTGTGTTTGAAGACTGGAGAAGTAGTTTTTTTGCCATCTAGCAATATACTTTTGTACGTTTAAAATATTCTGTGCATAAGTGCTTAATCGTTTATACCATGAGAATTTGGCCAAGTGTATAAAAAAAAGACCTTGTTAACTCCATTTGAGCTTGTTTTTCATATAGCCTGATGTTAATTGCAAGTGTCTGATACAACACCAACACTGACGATGCAGTGTTATGTAATCTTAGATTTGTTGCGATCGAAATGCGAGTGAGACTTGTATCGCAGGGTGCAGGTCACTGATGCACTGATGAGAAGCGTGTTCTGAGAGAGTTCATGGATTTAAATGACTGATTTAATCTTAGACTTTGTGTGGATTTATTTTATTATTCAAACCTGCAAGCTATAATGAATAAATGCAGGAATTTCCCTCATTCTAAACTTGAAGGCTGCACGATTTATTGAAACCGTGCGACACAAAGTCCCCCTCAGAAACGTTTTTAGACCTGGAAATTGTTGTTTTAAAATCGCATGGTATTTCCATGTTATTCATGACCTTACAGACCCTATAAAAGCAACTGATGCACCAATGTGATTGCGCGAGTGCTCCGTTACCTCTTCCTTCTGTTATCGCGTGCCAGATCCGTTGCCCCGCTTTGTTCCGTTACCTCGCAATTTACAAATTAAGCACTGTATGTATTACTAGCAAACGTAACTTCACTGATAACCTACATGGTTACAATTTCATTTAAAACCACTGTTGCTGTGTGTGTGTGTGTGTGTGTGTTTGTGTATTCTCTGTGTTATTTCATATGCCAATCTTTACAGGGTTAAGAACATTTGGGAACAATAAAGGATAAAGTTAGTGATTGAGAGTGGGAACATTTTGATGATTGACAAAATCCACTCATTTATGACTGAGGAAGAGAGAAGAGCCAAAATACTTAACTGAACAGACGAGACATTTGCAAAGCTAATCGTAACACTTTAATGCTCCTGCCTTCCAATGTGACTTTATCCTAACCTTATGCTTGATGCTTTTTGATTAATGTTTTAAAAGCCTCCCTGCCCACAAGAAAGCCATTTTAGAGCTCTCTCATAACAAAGGGAAGAACATTGCATCTAGCATAACAAATGCACTATATTATGCACTGTAATATCCCTCACCGCCTTTGCACAATAAAGCTGAATCCACCTCCAAGAAATACTCTGTAGATGGTACTCTGCACTTAAAACTTGATGATAATGACTAGTTTTATTAAAATGTATCATCTCTAAACCAAGCAGCTCACTTGAAAGCATTATAAAGCAAAATGGTGATTTATATATACAATACAGACCTAAAGTTTGGACACACCTTCTCATTCAAAGAGTTTTCTTTATTTTCATGACTATGAAAATTGTAGAGTCACACTGAAGGCATTGAGGGCTATTTGACCAAGAAGGAGAGTGATGGGGTGCTGCGCCAGATGACCTGGCCTCCACAGTCACCGGACCTGAACCCAATCGAGATGGTTTAGGGGTAAGCTGGACCGCAGACAGAAGGCAAAAGGGCAAACAAGTGCTAAGCATCTCTCGGGGAACTCCTTCAAGACTGTTGGAAGACCATTTCAGGTGACTACCTCTTGAAGCTCATCAAGAGAATGCCAAGAGTGAGCAAAGCAGTAATCAAAGCAAAAGGTGGCTACTTTGAAGAACCTAGAATATGACATATTTTCAGTTGTTTCACACTTTTTGTTATGTATATAATTCCATATATAATTCCACATGTGTTAATTCATAGTTTTGATGCCTTCAGTGTGAATCTACAATTTTCATAGTGATGAAAATAAAGAAAACTCTTTGAATGAGAAGGTGTGTCCAAACTTTTGGTCCGTACTGTGTATGTATGTATGTATGTATATATATATATATATATATATATATATATATATTATGACGGGAGGAGCGCACGACATACACAGTGGGCGTGGCGTCAGGCCTTTATATTTATTAACTTTATTAACAGAAGATCAAAAAAAAGGGGGATAAAGGTGGCCAAAGGGGAAGAGTGTCCAAAACAACGGGGAATCTGGTGTCCTCGTCGTGCTGCGGGGTTTGTGTGGGTCAGGCAGTGTTCATGGAGGAAGGGTCCAGGTAAGGGGCGGAGTTCGGCAGCTGCACACACTCCCCGCATCACTCTCGTTGGCCGGGGCGCTCGCAGGGGATGGACAGCCCGGCAAACTGGCCTGTCAGCCGTGTAAACGGGTGCAGCGAGAGTAATGCGGCCGCTAAAGGAATATATATATAACATTTAGTGAGTAAAGAACAATTACAGTTTCTCAGATGGAAACTGATAGTGTCACAGTTAAGCCGGGAGAATGAAAGGTGAGTTTGTAGCTGTAAAAGTACAGGGCACATTATCTGGCATGCTATAATAATCTCTCTCCCTCCCTCATATTCCTCTCTTTCTCTTCAACTCCTTCCAAACAGTGGCAGCTATTAGTGCTGAATGGAGCGGAATTGAATTAGCACTGCCCACCGTTTCTCTAAAAGCGCCAGGGCTCAGGGGCACCATTGCCATGCTAATAAAGCCAAGGCTCTTACTGTGTGAGGAAAAGTGGCCGGAATTACTGATGGGAGGACGTCAGGTGGGGGCGGGGTGGCTTTCTTCATGACTCAAAGGCGGACATGAGCAGAGAGCAGACGGAGCTCGCTTGAATAAGAGCGATCACCCCTGCGATCCCATAGGCGTTCCACAGGCCTGAGTGACACTGCAACAATAACTCACGCTGCAGCGTCTGCGACACTTCAGGCTGCCTGAAATAATTTTGGCTGCTCGTGGTGCTTTTGGAATAGTGGGGTGCCGCAGTTTAACTGTAATTACATTCATTTTCCCTACTCTAGCTCCCGCAAAATGCCTAGACTGCACACAAAGTAAGGAAATGTGAGCCGAGGGGATCTGAAATATTTACTGTTGGAACGTATCATCATCCATATTCACTATTATAACTTTATTACAAGTTCTTTTTGAAGAAGTTGACTCCTATGCGTTGGGTGGCAAGGTCAAGGATTCAGAACAGAACAGAACCAACATTAAAGATTAATGTAGCAGATATCATTAATGCTCTAAGTGATTATTTTATATATCAACATAATTCAGAGGTCTGACTCAAGAAGAAATATCCAATGCCAAGTCCTGACTGGACGAGAGGAGGAGTTGGGGATGGAGGTGGGTGATTAGCTCCTGAGCAAAGCGATAGCTGCTGAATAATGACTGAAAGAACCTTATAAGGGGAATTATGATGGGTGTCATATCCCTATAGATATACATGGATCAGGTGAGTGTCAGCTGATGTGAGCTTGACTAACTTGACCTGCCAGAACTAATGCTATGCTCCATTTAGGAAACATGTTAAGTTCACATACTTAGTTGTCCAAAAAACAATGCTACAATTCTACTTTGAAAATGATTATTCCGTGTCAGAATGTCTGTTTTTGTTTTGGTCTGTGTGATTCTGCCCGCTGACAGTTTAATAATAATAATAATTCCTTACATTTATATAGCACTTTTTCTAAGCACTCAAAGCGCTTTACATTGTCAGGGGGTATCTCCTCATCCAATATAATTTAGACAGTCCGGGTTGCCTGTTGGTGGGAAACACAGCATAATGCAGCCATGGAAGCAAGCAAACAAACTCTTATACCTTCAATGTGTATATTTGGATTTATATTCATCAGAATCCCCCATTATTTTATTCTCCTCACATAAATTCTTACCTCGCTTGGAGTCACAATGATGGGCCACTAGGGGAGGGCTCTGTCTATAAAAGGTTTTTACATTTGTATATTTTGGTCCTGCATTGGCTATTGAGTCTATATTGGCTAACAATTAAAAAATCTTGTTTCAGTTGAAATTATGTCAACACATAGAATAATGCTGTGCGTTTCAAGTTACTTTGTTGGATCTTTAAGTACTGGTACCTTTGACATCTTTAAGAACAGTAGTTGACTTGGTTTAGCGTATGCAGAGTTAAGTAGACTGTGTCTAATAGATGAATTGTATCCAAAGTGACTTACCATGCCCTTATTACAGTCCTTTTGGTGTGACCTGGGGTGTTCAAAGGTCAACCTTCTAATTAGCACCTTCCCGTGTTTGCTACGGTAGTTGAAACTTAAGGGGAAATTAAGAAATCATAAAGCCATTGGGTCTCATTCAATAATAAGTGTGTACAGGTGCTCTAACTTCTGTACTCAAAAAAATTCTCAGATAAACTGACACATTTGTAAGTGGTGTACATAAATTTTTTTTTACCTGAAATGGTTCTTACTGTCATTCTAATGTTGATTAGTCTGGATTTATATTATGATATTATGTGTGTGTGTACAGTATGTGTGTTTATTTATAAAATTTATTCAACATGTATTATTGAATGTATATAAAAACAGTACGTTTCTAAGACCACCAAATCTCTCAGATTTTTGTGTACATGTGGTTTGAGTAGCCTCTAAATTTTGAACAAAATATTTAAATTAAAACTGATGAATTGTTTAAAAACATTTGCTCACATTTTGCACCCAAGTGTATTAACATAGCGAATGAGACTTAGGGCCCTATTTTAACGATCTGAAACGCAAGTGTCAAAGCGCGAAGCGCAAGTAAGTTTGTGGGCGGGTCTCGGCGCTGTTGCTATTTTCCCGGCGGGATAAATGGCTCTTGCGCCCGGCGCAAATCTAAAATGGGTTGGTCTGAAGTAGCTTCATTATTCATAGGTGTGGTTTGGGCGTAACGTGAAATAAACCAATCAGAGCGTCATCCAACATTCCCTTTAAAAGCAGGTGCGCAAGTTCCATTATGGATTGCTATTATTATGGCGTATTTACCAGGCGCACGCCAGGAGCGGTTCACAGCCGAGGAGACTGATGTTCTTGTAAGAGCAGTGAAAGACAGAGAAGTTGTGTTGTATGTGGATGGGAGAAACCCACCCAAAATAGCGTCGGTTAAACAGGCGTGGGAGGAAATAAACACAATTATTTCATCAATTTTTTTTTCCTGGTTCTTGACGGACAAACCAATTTGTCAGATGTCCTTATATACATATATGACCTCAAACATGTCTGATCCTTAATTACTACAATTAGCCTGAATAATTTGTAAGCTAGATTTATGCCTATTTTTTCACATCTTCGTGGCACACCACAATGATTTCCGTCATCTCAAGTGTTCATATTTTTTTAGTGTAACAATTTATGATTTGCAAAAATAACTGTTGCATCTGTGTAGATTACATGAGCAAAGTGTATGCGCGTTGTGCACGCTATACACTATGGTCAAGCATGCGCCCTTAAAATAGCATGATGAACAACGCGCAACGCGCCACTGACTTTAGACTAGGTTTTTTCTGGTCAGTGGCGCAATTGTTTAATGGAAAAGCAAAATAGCACCAGGGATTGTTTGCGCCGGAACACGCCTCCTTTTTTGCGCTGAACCGCCCAGGGAGCGCAAGTTCATTCACTAGTTTAGCGACGTGCTTCTGTGGAGGGAAAAGCGCGCTTTGCGCAGGTGCAAAATAGGAATGACACATGCGTCGGTGTACAAAGTCAATTGCGCTGGGTGCAAGATAGGGCCCTTAATGTGTGCCGATGATCCATGATGATATTTGTATTAAAGCAGTTTCTTTTTCATGCTAGTTTAAGATAATCTGTATTTCAAGACAGTCTATTGGCTGCTTATTAGAGAAACCCCAGAGAGGACTGATCAACCAAAACAACAACATTACTGAAAGAATTATGGCAGAATTAAGAATAGAGCCAGCTGTGAAATCTACCCATCATGGTGCTGTTCAGCAATCAAAGAATCATTGCCATAGCAGCAGAGGAAGGAGGAGGTTAGAAGCTAGAATTGTAATGCATGTCCATGCAGAGAACAAGGCAAAGCAAGGGGTAGTATAAAAGACAGTCTTGCTCGATTCTTGAATAAACCAAAAACATGCTGAGCAGCTCGCTTTGCACCTAGGAAAGAAAAATCTGTGGACTGAAGCGCTTCCCCTAATTACACACTCTGGTAGAGCATAGCACATTTGAAAGCAGTAACTCTGAACTAATGTGAACAAAGAACGCTTCTGTGCGTTGGCGTCCTCCACAAGTTAAGAGACTTTAAACAAACACTGTTAACATGCAGTTTACCAAATTAAACAATACACATTTTAATGCTATAAAAGTGTGTACATCGAGATAAATAAATAGAAGATGTTCAGGGTGACTGAGTCTGCTTCTTTAGTAACTTCTTTAACTTGAGCAAACACTGCTAATACACATATACATTTGTTAATGAAGTAAATAAAACAAAAACATGCATGTTTTAATGCTACTGAATAAAAAGAAATGATCAACTCACAAGCCTCTGCTCATGACAGTACCTGGATCAGTGAGCTACGTCTCGAGCCGATGATGTCACTTCCAGGGAGGCATGTTGTACATGCCCCTGTCCCTTGGCTCCACCCCCACATCAAACAGTGCCACAAAGCGAGACGCGCAGAAAACGGCATCACAAGCTCAAACTAGACTGATACGCAAAATAAAAGTAGCTTGACGGATGCAGTAGGACCAATTAACCCTGTTAACCTTTGTGTGTGTGTGTGTGTGTGTGTGTGATGCAATCTGGGAAAATCCATCACAAAAATATGCTATAATACGTTTTTAAGCTAAGTTTCTAAGCTACTTTAGTGATAAATCACAGGACAGTGCTGACAGCTATTTTCTGCATTCCTCTGTGTGCACGATCTTCACAGCTACTGTTTATGAGTGTTCGTGCCACAATGCAGCTGCACGAGCATGGTAGCTCGATATAATAATACACATCCGATCGTCTAATCGCTTGAATGTCAAATACATCTGGCAAAGTTTAGTGAAGATGCAAGGCTCAACACTCGCACGCCATCACTATGTGTTTCCCGCCAGTCCTGTGTAAACTACTGCATGCAAAGTTTTTATTTATATATTTAATATAAATAAAACACATATTAAGATTTGGTTATAAACAAAAAACAACTGAAACAGAAATGAAACAAGGAAAAGGAAAAAGATTAATCAAAACAATACTTATATCCCCCGCCGGTGTCCCTGCCCGATGGAGTCGCACGGTAGAGTCGAGTGCTCCTGTAGCTCAACTGGTAGAGCACTGCGCTAGCAAGCAAGCAAGCGCAAGGTTGGTGGTTCGATTTCCTGGGAACACATGATATGTAAAATTGATAGCCTGAATGCATTGTAAGTCGCTTTGGATAAAAGCGTCTGCTAAATGCATAAATTTAATTTTTAATTTATTTTTAATATATTTATTTAATTACTTCTACATTGTTAGATTGTATTGCATTGTATTGCTCACTTAGATGATCTTGCTTGTCTCAGTCTGCTCAATCTGGTGTCAGTGCCCTAAAAGATGTTATAATGGAATATGTAATAGGGCTGAACGATTAATTGCATTTGTGATAATTGCGCGATATAAAAAAACTCGATCGGTGTAGAACATCAAAGTACGGTGAGAGAAAGCAAAAGGAGATGTCTGCTCTCTCATAGCACTCACAATACTTAGATGAAATCCAGCAATCGGTCTAACCCTGGCATGCTACACGTGAAAATGTTTGAACACTGAACTGAAATGTTTGTACACTGACATTACTCAAGCACTAACAGTGTTACGGTGCGTTGCATTACTGAAGACTTCGACCATAATATAATATTTATAATATGTTAATATATATCCAGTCCTAAAAATGGAATTTACAGTTTAATGCGGAATGTCACCGAATTTGTCAAATTTTGAATGAATGAATCAAAAGTAAGTCATTGCACTCACATCAAATTGTGATATGGACTAATATTTGTAAATATTAAGCCAGAAAAGTCTATTTAAATATGAATCCTGCATGTTCTGCGTGTCTGTGTTAATGAATGTCCTGCTTTTGGGTCCTTTTATAGCTTGCAATATCTGTGGCTCATTCAGTGAAAGTGCATGGAAAAGTGTGGTTAGCACATATCTTTTGTTTTCCTCTGAAGAAACTCAGGTTTTATAATTAATCTTTCAAAAATCTGAACTGCCAAGAAAAGGTTTGAGAGTTTAATCCCCAGTAATGGCATTCTTTCAAATTAATCAGAAATTCTGGTTATTGCGGCCTAAAATCATGATGATCAGTAATAAAAAAAAAAGGAGGTGAGTGTTCAGGGTGATGCTGGTTATTGCATGATGGTTGAAATTGTGAAATGACCTTAAGCAATTAACTAAATGAACTACGAAAAGGTTACGATTTCTAATACATGATGGATGGAATGGCCCTGAGAGCGCTGTACAAGCTTGCAACACCATCTGCAGGACAGTTAAATTGGTTCAGATTGTTCATCGTGCCAAATACGAGTTGAATCAGCACTGAAACTTCTTACTCACCCAGTAACTTTTTTTATGAATAATGGTGAAAATTTTAGATTGCTTAGTACTATCATAGAATTCACAATAGTTGTGATGTAATTATATAAATAAAAAGGTGGACAGAGTACACAGATTCATTACTTGAGTAAAAGTACAGATACCCCTTGCTAAATTTTACTCAACTACAAGTAAAAGTACTACAGTCAGATGTCTACTTAAGTAAAACTACTGAAGTACTTGTTTTTAAAAGTACTGGAGTATCAAGAGTACATTTTCTAAATATTGCATTACTACTGCCACAGTGCTTACATTTATGTACAAAAACGTCTTACATGGAGTTAATGTTAATACCTTGGAGAATGTAAAAGGAATTGAAGGTAATATCAAGTCATTTTCATCTTTTTACCATGTTGCTTTTCTCACTTGCCCAAAAGGCAATACCCCAATGGCAACGCTCTGACAAACCTCTGCTAGAGTTATAATGGATTTTTTGCACCCACATTTGAACCTGACTGTGTTAAACACACCGCATACTCAAGAACATTAAAGCAAATGCTCAGCTTACATTAATGTGTAATATCAGAAAAGAACATTCGGTAACACTTTCTATGAAGCCCTTTCTATGTTTATAATACATTATAAGGGTATTCTTAAAGCATTATAATGAATGCATAATGCATTATAAAAAAAACATTATAATATGTTCAATATATATTCAATATAATTAACTCATGAATAATCATAACAATTATAATACATCATAATACTTATGTATTTCTGGTTAGAAGTTTAAGAGTATGATTATTTATAACACAATGAACACTATATTACATCTACTAAACTTACAGTATAATGGACTGTATCATATCTTGACATTGTTTAAGATCTGCACAGTATCTTACTACAGCTTAAGAGTGGTTAGATATTGAGTGTTATTTGAGTGTTTCCTGTGGAGCTGATGTTAATTAATTGATGTGTGCTAAATACTCTAACTGAAATAATGCAGTGTTTTATGTTACATTTTATTTTGGTAGAATCTAGTATGGTAGAATAAGAATAAGAATACATATATTTACAGTAGCAGACCCACTAATACTCTAATGACTGCTAGTTGATATAGCTGCAGAGTTACTTATCAACAGCTGTCTAAAGTGTATCATCAACATAATCAAACTGATATTACAATAAAAATAGTTCAAAGCAAATGTGTCATATTACACATTCATATATACCTCTTCTTATGATATCTGATATTATGGCTGTAAAATAGTAAAATGTTTTTTTTTATTATTATTATTATTACTTCTTATAAGTGGTCTTTGACAGCTTTAAGTAAAGTAGAATCACAATTAGTGTTGATAAGCTCTGGAAATTTTCACTCTGTATGAATTAATATTAATTAATCTATCAGCCTACCAAAGCAGAAATAAACAGCCAATAAACAGTCTGCAACATCAACTCAAACTTGTATGATGTTTTAAGCATCTGCAGTAGCAGCATAGCAGATCTATCCCACCAAGACCAATCAAATGAACTTTGTCATGTATATTACCATGCTAAACTCTCTAACAGTTGTTATGACAGAACTGTGGTATAATGAAATAAGTCATGTTGGCAGTATTTATTAGTCTCTTGAACGTTGTAAACAATTTCCAAACTCTTAAGCAGCAACTTCAAAGGAGGCAACATTTATCTAATGCCAAATGGATATCCTTTATTTTGCATTTCTGACACTGATCTGACTACAGGGGATACAGGGTTTTCCCTGTTGGCACAATCATTGCATGTAATTGTCAACCCCTAGCTATGGCAAAAATCTCGTCACCTATAGCATTTTGCATTTCACCCTCATTGGCTGACACAACACAAATGTCTGCCAACCTACTGGAGCGCTGCCTCTTGCCTTTTCAGAGGCACTAAAGGAAACATAGAGCTGTTTGTGCTCAGGATGGCAGGGGAAGCGGCAACATTTTATGTTCCTGCTTGCATTTGCCCTACATCTATACAGGACACAAGATATAAGATAAAAGTTTTATCATTAACAACAAAAATGAATTTTTATGGTTAATTTGAGACTTGTGTATGTGAATGGTTAACAGTGGTTAAACTACACCAGAGTCCCTTGAGACTAGTAACAGGCCTGAATTTCATTGTGGAAAATGGGGGGGGGGGGGTATTCCCCCTTTAGGTGGTTCTTATAGGGGTTTTTTTTTGGGGGGGGGGGGGCTAACAGAAAGGGGTCTCACAGAGAGCGCAAGTACTGAATTGTGCATTTGAATGTTAAAAATTGTAAGACTCAAAAGCACATGCAAATGATACATTCCGTCATCTGTCGTGGGTATTTTTCAGACTGAAACCTCCAGATGTTTAAATCTACATTTAAAATAACAAACTTGAGCCATGTATCATGATTCGTATCGTATCGTGAGGTACCCTATGATTCCCACTCCTTTGTTAAAAGCACAGAAGCTGCAGGAATCAGTAGAATATTGTGCAATCCCGCGCCAAGATTCTAGCCCTGAGTAAGATAGCTAAAGTTCACTGGCTTTTCGAGAATAAGAACCATTAGTCATGCTTCAAAAAATACCTAACCAGCAAATACCGTTTTTTTTCCAACAGGGAAGTTAGCTGTCTTTTCCCATGGCAAGCATTGTTTTATTTAATTTGTCTTTGGCAGAGTGTGCAATAAAATCACTCATTTGTTTACAGGAGACAGTGGGCGTTCGGTGAGATTTTATGTCTTTTGTGGTGTAGTTATGTTGATATTTCCCTGAATATCACAGCTTGACTGTTTTTGTGGCTTCGTTGTACAGCAAAACCCGGCACTGACACTGATAGCTTAATGAAATAAGCCTTGTTGTCAGTAGTTATTTTCAGAAATGAAGTTATGTTGTCATGTTGATGTTGATATAGTTGGAACCATATGGATCATCCATATTGATGTGGATCTCTCTTGGCTGGAAGTGGATACCCTCATCATTAACATGCACGAAAACCTGCTTTTTTCTGTGCTCAGTCACGCATTCCCAGACTGAAGCTCAGCTAACCTGTTCGCTGCTAGCTGTTTTCACACTGCGAACAAATGTGTGGTTTTACCGGTAATCTGCCCCCTCCTGAGAGAGGTATGGAGGTGTGTTGTAATGACAGGCCTGTTTCACCAGCCACCTGTCATGACCTACCTCGCAGCAGGGCCGCATGACTCTAACACAGTTCAACCATTCATCTCCCCTTTCTAATTGTCATACACTTATTCATCGGATTAGCTGCGTAATTATTTTCCATAATTACCACTTATTGTTCTTATTCATTGTTTCCTTGCTCAATTTATTTGTTTGCATTCACAGCTTGCCGACGAATAGAAAGAAATTCATTGTCATGCCAAATGAAACAATTTGGATTCAAATGAAATCGATTTAATTTAGACTGTAGGGGGTGATCTTAAACTAAAGAAGCGGAAAATTGAAACAATTGGTGAATGAAGACTGATAGACTACAAAGGAATAACAAACACCCTGAATTCTGTGAATCTAAATCTACATATGTCATTTTAAAAAATTCAATAAGACAAACCGGGTGTCCAAAAAAATTAAATATACAAATAATAGATTTGTAACATCCCCAAATAGTTTTTTATAATAGTGAAGATAATGACAAAATCAGCTTTATTCAGTATATTTAATTGATGCATACATTTTTTCCCAGATTGTTAGTCATATAATTTAACAATGAGTAGTAGTAGTATTATTATTATTTTTTAATTCGTGATAAATTGCTGAACACAAAATGTCCTATTTCTGTGCAATTCTGAAACCAAAAGAAGAAATGTATGGTAATGTTAATTGTGCCATGTAGCAGAGGTCAAGTTAATCAAATAAACAGACTTGCAGTTTTTATTTAATTTAACTGTGCCATGTAGCAGAGGTCAAGTTAATCAAATTGAGGTCAAGTTAATCAAATTAATAGAATTGCATTTTTATTTAATTTAACTGTGCCTCTTGTGTATTTGGCCTTTTAACCTATTTTTACCCATCTCTTTTTCTCTCTATTTTATGTCTTCTTTTTTTTTTTTTTAACCTGGGATTTGATCACAGGGCTCATTATTCAAAGTCATAACGTTAGATAAAACTATACTCTTAAGTTTTTTTATTTTTGTTGTATATAAAAAATTTTCTAAGAAGCTCCAGCTTTCAATATATAAGCCAAAATTAATGCGAAAACTTCTCTCAGACCCCTGAAACAAATTAAGTGTGAGAATGTGTGGGAAGTAAGCCAAACCAGTGCAGGAATAGTACAGTGCAATTATGACGTTGAAAGATTGAAAAAAAAAAAAACCTTGGCAGATACATGTGTTTGAACTATATGTTGAGAAAGTGTCCCCGCAGGGCTCCTCTTGGAAGAATTTTATTTTGTGCTCTTTGGGTCTACTGTGTATCTTTACATAGAGATAAAACCAAAATTGTACTGGGCTGCGCTCTCTCTGAGAAAAAAAAGGCCTTCTCTATTCACACTGCTTCATATTAGCAACACACAAAGGTGTATTCTTTGCTTTATCTTAATGATCATTGATATTAAGTAGTCGTGCTTTCAAATAAAACAGATGTTCTAAAATCGGCTGCAGAAAATAGAGAGGGAAAGAATTCTTGATAAAGTACATTAAAGTGACCCACTTCTTTCGGTTTGCTAACTCAGTGATGCAATGATGATTGTGGTTAAGAAAAAAACGTTTCTATGTTTGTTCTTTTATTTCTTGTCAATCCTTTCACAGGTCATGTCTGTCATCATCTCAGCCAGCTCTTGATCATATTAATGATTTAGCTAAATTTAAGCTGAAAAAGATCTTCAGTCTTATTCGTACTGGATTAGTTTTATAACATGTGGTAATGCAGTAATTATCTGAGCTTTTCTGGTCAAATTGACCATGAGAGTGATTTTTTGTCCTTCTTTAAAAGTAGTCATATCTGAATTGACACCAGAAATTGGAAAAATGAGAGAATGCTTTCTTTCTCATTTGGACTTAAAGGGAAAGTACACCCAAAAATGAAATTTCCCTCATGTCATTCCAAAACATCAGGAGACAAAAGCAGATATTTAGAAGAATTTCTCAATGATTTCTGTCCATAAAATAAAAGTGTGTTCCAATGTTGATCAATGTTGTTCCAGAACAGCTTAAACTTCTTTTCCAAAATATCTTTTGTGTTTGACACAGGTTTGGAACACCATAAAATTGACAGAATTTTCATTTTTAAATTAACTATCCCATAAAGGATTGAAATGTTTTTGTGCAGTTGCTCAGTGCACTTTATTGAAGAAATAATGTATTGTGTATAAATTACTTATATAAACTTAAGTTGATTTAAGAGTTGTTGAACTAGAAAAAATACATTTACTTTGAAATTGTGTTGTTTTATGGCATATGACCAATAGCAGATCAAAGAGTGACACCAATTTAGAAAAGACTTGGGCACTATTGTCCTTTTTTTTTTTTCTTTTTTTTTTTTTTTTTTACAAATTTAGTCAAATAAATGTCACAACACCATTCATTGTGAATAGGGTTGGGCCTAGAGCTGAAGATCTTTGCCCGAACCCGACGGGACCCGACGGGTTCGGTCGGGTTCGGGCTTAATTTCTATCATCTTACGCGGGCTCGGGCCGGGCTCGGCCAGCAACTAAAGCAAAGTCTGAGGTGTGGAAAAGTTTTGACCATGCTTTTAATGAGAATAATGAGTGAATAATGACGCACCATCAGTGAGCGCAGGAACACGCTGAAGACATCTACAGTGGATTCAATCATTTTCCTCCACAAAAACATGTAGACCTAGCCTAATCTCTGTGAGTAAAGGTTTTTCAAATGATAACTAAATATTCATTGAGTCTTAAATGCATAATGTTGACAGAGTATTTACACTAATGTTGGCATTATTCTTTTATTAAATAAAGCAAATCCGGCGGAGCCTTTATCTTAATTTCGTTATTGCCAAATACCCATCTTAATTTAAAATTTATCTTAATTTTTTTTTTTTTAAATGACTCATTTTTATTGGTGCGTTGGTCTATTTATAGGTTAAATGAGCCTATGTCTAGAATGCTGAGATGTTACGATGTGACACAGGACTTATTTTATTTCTTTATTCCAACTTCCAAGTGGTCTAGTCCACGTTAGTTATGAGTAAATTATGTTAAAACATGAATAAATTGCTCATTGTTGGCAAAAGGCAAAAGAGCTGTGTGCGTGCGCACATTTGAATAATGTCGGGCTGTAAACGGGTTCGGGCTTTAAAAAAGCTGTCAATCAAAATGTACTTGTCGGGCTCGGGCCGAAACCTGTCGGGCTCGGGTCCTGTCGGGCCTAACTTTTAAGGCCCGATTACAGCTCTAGTTGGGCCAATATGGCACCGGTACCTATTAGTATTGTCAAAAGACCCGGTACTTCTGTACCAAGTCGGTACAAAAAAAAAGAAAAATGTTATGGTACCAGGCGGTACCGAGTACCTGGTCTAACCGGGTTCTTGATGTGCTATCCTAAAGGTGCATAACGTTAAATGCGCTCTCTCCATAAAAGCACCGAGACGTGGCAACATCAACAGGAGGAAACACATCTACTAACAAAATACTTTAAAGACAGACACCCAAATCAAATGAAAGAGTTCTTGCAAGTTAGTTTTATTGTGTTTCCCATACATTTATTTATTTGTGGCGCCCGCCACAATATCAAGACTCAGCACCACAAATAGATTTTCTAAAAGGCTTTGACTTTGTTGAATAAACATGAGCACTGCATGTGTAAAAGTCGAAAAAGTGGCGTGGGTGTTTTTATATCACTATTTCTGAAGGAATCCAACTGTTTACAGAAAATTATGGATGTCATTTTCATTTCATTTTGCCAGTAATGCCTGAGCAGCGTTTGTGAGTGCAGGCTCAGGGCTTATTTGATTACAGCCGTTACCAGAGAAACCTAGAGAATGTACAACATTGTTTGTGACATATCAGTCATAAAAGCAGTTCTGGACAACTAAGTTGTTATTCTTAGCTTTAAAATTCAAAAGCCCTTAATTCTATATGTACATAGTTTGGATTCAATAAAAGTATAATAAAAAAAATTATTATGTGTTATTATAATAATTAGCATGTTTTTGTGTTTTGCTTTGGTACCGAAATTGGAACCGAGAACTGTGATTTTCACTGGTATCGGTACCGAATACTGAAATTTTGGTACCGTGACAACACTAGTACCTATGGAACCGGTATGAACCGAACCGAATTAGAAAGCAGATTTCAATGCATCATTTCAGTGCCTCTTAAATGACTGAGCAATTGATTGAAATGTTTGTCCTGGTTTTCCAAAATGTACACAAGAAGCACAGGCGTCGCTAGGCTTTTTTAGTGGGGCTATAATATTAAGCTCCATAAACTGTACACAAATTTATTTTAATAATAAATTATAATTTAATAAATTATAATTTAATAATACATTTTAATAATAATCTAGTGAGATTTTTGAATGCACAAGCAGTCTTAAAACAGCCAGTGCTCCACATGTAGATGTGGTCTCACCATCATCAAATCTGTCTGTGATTACATGAAGAAACAGATGAAACTGAGACAAACTAAATCCAGAAGAACTGTTGTCGTATCTCCAAGATGCTTGAAGAAACCTTCCTGATGAATTGACATTAAGCATATGTCAACAGTAACTTTTGCTTTACAGACGTGTCCTGAAAATGTTTCCCATCCGAATAGAGCTTTTGGCTGAATGAATCTTAGTGCTTGCTTTCCAGTATCCAGGGAGCAGAGAGGAAAACATTGTAACTGGACTATTCAATTTGTGTGGATCATTTTTGACAGAAAGCAGAGAAATCTTCCCAGCAACTCATGCAGATGGTGAGTGAGCTCCCCATGTTTGCGGTCAGAGATCCCATGGGCCCGTGCACACACACACACACACACAATTCAGTGGACCACTGATGCTAGATGCTTTCCTGAGCCAGGATTACTGTGCAGGGTGTCTGAGGGCTTCAGACTCCCCCTGAAAATCAATACTGAACTCCACTGTGTCCATCCAGTTAAAACTGGTTTCCATTTCCTATCCAGATTCAATACACCACTCTACAGGGTTTGCACTGTGGAAATGAAGAAACTCTATTAATTTCTTATTAGTATGCAACAAGGTGTACTTGATTCATGGCTGTTTTTTAAACCTTCACCTTGGAAATTGTATTTGTAGTCATTTTGTGGGCACAATTTGGTTCATATTTGGTATTTTCTAATTTTACATCGTCGCCAAAATCTTTCCGATATTATTGCTAATATTCAATATATCGCCCAGCCCTAAAACCATGATAATTTTGGTCACTATAATCTTGATAAGAAATGTTTGTATCGTTACATCCCTAGTTTATGCTATACTGGGGTATAATACACAGTCATTTATCAGATCTCTTTGAATGCCCAATTCATTTTTAAATCTCTTTCAGTTTTTCACATTCAAACCTACAAGTTCTTTGCACAGTCTCTTCTTCTACTTATATAGTGTCTAGAACGATCAATGTGCTTTGCTTATGTAAACAAAAATGTTCTGCCATGTATAATTAATGAACTAGATTTTAATGGGGAAGGATAAGAAATAATGTGGTTGACTGTTGACTAAAGCTATCATATGGCTGTAGAAATAGTATAGCATGTTGTATTTTTATGATATTTATTGTGTTTTTTGGAGCTTGACAATCAGCTTCTATACACTTTTGTACTGTGCCATAATACTCTGTACTATACTTAATTTGTCCTAGCACTCTCACACCTTTCTTTCTCCTTTGCCTGTGTCTGTGGTTGTGGTTGGCTGCCCTCTCTCCATTTCTCAGGCTCTGTATTGACTGGGAGAGTGTTGGGTTGGGCAAAAACAGTGCTGATGAATTAGCAGGCATTAGCCTCCTGAACTGCTTTTAATCTTACTGTAATCAACTTACACTGCACTCACCGGGTCCAAGTTACACCAGCTTGTCACCAAACCCACACCCCTTTGTCAGATCTTATGTTCCTCTGGGCAGGGATGCCCCTAGAACAGATCTCCAGGCATGCTGTGGTTTACACAGGCTGGGGGGGCCACGTACAATGGGCATGCAGTCTCAGGGGTTTGTTCAGGCCTGCAGCTGCAATGGCACATCAATTGCCTAGAGTTGTAGCAGTAGGCCTTGTTTTGAACCATCTCAGAAGGCGCTTATGAAGCAAGCACGTGCTGGTCCAAACGGACAGCACAGCGACCGTTGTGTACATCAACCGACAAGGTGGTCTGTGCTCTCGTCACATGTCGCAACTCGCCTGCCAACTCCTTCTTTGGAGTCAGAAGGTTCTGAGGTCACTTTGTGCTGTTCGCTCTATAGGCCAGGTAGTCCTTAGGCCATGGCCCAGCTATGTACAAAAGGTTCCCACAACTCCCTTCAAAGACCAAGTGGTGGACCTGCAAGTGCTGCCCCCAGAGGAGGCAGACCCAGCCCTGGCTTTGCTCTGTCCCATTCGAGTATTAAGATGCTACGTAGACCGGACACAAAGCTTCAGGACCTCAGATCAGCTCTTTGACTGTCACTGAGGCCTGCAGAAGGGGAATGCCATCTCTATGCAGAGGATGGCCCACTGGATTGTGGATGGCATATAGATTAGCTAATTTACATGAGCAACCCCATGGATTTAGAGACCACGGAGTTTGAAGTTACGTGCGTCATCACTTCGACACGGAATTAGATCTGGCTTTTGTTCACACAGCGCTCGTCCTGGGTCGAACCCCGCAATGTTACTAGGTCCCCGACCTGGGTTCAATACGATAATCAGTCCCGGGACGTGGTTGCTTTCACACAGAAGGCGACCCGGCAATGTTCCGGAAATATTGCGGGTCCGACGTGCAGTGTGAAAGGGGCTTTAGTGTGGGTAGTGGGTAGTGCTTAGGGGCATAGGCGGCTCGCTCAGGGCACTGGAAGGGGCAGCACCGATGACGCTTTGGTAGGGATCTAAATTCGGGTCACCGGCTCAGCTCCTCAGTGAAAAGCTGGTATGCATGCACCTGCTGCCTTATTATACTCATGCTGTGATCAGCGGCAGCTGGATGCAATAATTGCATGCCAATGTGCATTGGTTCATTTAGTTTACACTCGAAGTAGATGTCGAAGCGATGTCCCATTTCGTTGGTCACTGACGTGACGTCTCCATTCCCTCCTTCAGGGAACAAGGGTTACCATACGTAATGAGACGTTCTGACATATTATTGTTCTGTCTTTCTCTCATTCTGTTCTTCTTTCAAATATATATTTGTCTCTAGTTGTCATTCTCTTAAGGCTAATTCACACTGCACAGACAAACGGCAAAAAACAACAACAGACAAGTCTGTCTGAGTTTGTCGGATCCGTGTGTTACCCCTGTTGGCATCTGTTGCCGTTGATTGGAATTTGTTTTAACCCGACTGAACATGTTCAGTCAGCGTTAGCTGGGTCATGGAATGTCTGAGCAGTGTGTTTTGATTTTCCAACAAATGACAACAAACCCTGACATAATCTGACCTTGCCACGAAAGACTGCAAGTAGGTGTTGGGCATTTATTGTTCTGTCTATCTATCATTATTTTCTATCGTTCTATCATTCTGCCTGTCTATTGTTCTGTCAATCTTTTATTCTTTCTATCATTCAGTCAATATGTCATATTATTTTTCGGTCCTTAATCGTTCTCTCGTTCTGTCTATCCATCTGTCAATCCATTTATGTCTATATATCAATCTGTTGTTATCATCATGTCCTACTGTTGTTCTATCAATGATTCTATCGCTATTTTTATTGTTCTCTCTTTCTATCTGTTGTTCTTCTGTTGATCATTCTGTCTATCATTCTACCTATCCTTTTGTCATTCGCTAGTTCTGTCAATCTCTTTGTCTTTCTGTCATTCTATGTATCGTTCTGTCTTGTTGGTTGGATGATTTTTTCTATCCATTTTTGTATCGTTCTGTCTGTTATTCTTTCTAGCATTCCATCTATCTCTTCCTCAATCTATATTTATCTTGCTCAGTGTCTGTATCTAGTATCTAGTATCTCTTAGTCAATGAGGTGTGTGTCTGTGTGCAGTTGTAATGACCTGTGTGTTGTTTATTGCATATTTCACTCATACAGCAGCAAGAATCAATATAGCTCTAATTAGAATGGAATTTGAGGAATGCTATTGATCATAAATTACACCCACTCTGCTTTAGCTCTCTTTCACAACTAAAGCATTTAATATCTCAGGTCTTGCTTGTTCTGTCTCTCTCTCTCTCTCTCCTGCTTGTCTCCTTGCTACAATCTTTGTGGTTTATGTCAGTCATGTTCAGTGGAGCGACTCTGAGGAACAAACCCACCTACCAGCCCCCGAGCAGCAGGGTCAATGTGCATCTGGAGAAGAGGTGTCTTCAGGGAAGAGTGTGTGCGAGGGAGATTATTAGTATTACACCAAAGAATAACACTGAATTTGTTAGTAGAAAAATTCGAAAGGATAAGGCTGAGATTTTACAATTCATGGATCACTGCAGGGTAGAAGGTTTAAAATACCTGAGGAGCAACCCTTTGAAGTGTACTTACTATGGATGAAAATTAGTCTTTTGACCAACGGCATACAGTCTCGTCTTCATTTTAGCTTACTCTGTCCAAGAACAGGCCACTTAGAAAATAAACATGTAAAGTGACCAACTAAAAATGGTTAGTTTTTATGTACCATTTTGGAATTATCCAAGATTTAGTATCACAATAATGAACAGGAATTTAAAACATTAATTATCTGCTATTGTATATATATATATATATATATATATATATATAAAAAGAAGTATTTTACTTTACGCTTGTCCACAGTCTTGTCTTGTCCACAGCATGTTAGCGACGTGACATGGTTGTCTGATGTTGGAAGGGCTGGAGAGAGTGAAAGCATGAGAGCAGATGAGGAGAGAAGTAAAGAAAATGTCTTTTTTTTGGCTTTAGAAAAGTGGAGGAGAAACGCAGAGGAGGTCAGGCCCACTGAGCAGGGGTTCCATAGCACCTGTGAGCTACAATAACAACCAGCGCGGAGCATGCTGGCCGCTGATTGAGTCTGATCAGAGAGAAATCGGTAGAGAAAAAAGCAAAAGACACGGGAGGGAGGGCTATGGAGTGAAGTTTAAGTATAAAGAGAGAACTGGCAAACCAAACGGGGTTCAAAGGAAGCCTAAAACAGAAGTGCACCTTTCACATCATCTTGCTTTTGTATGTGGGCTTTTAATTAAATATTCAGAAAGAGCAGTGGCACAAACCTGTCTGCTTTCACATCAATCACGTCTTGCCTGTGTCACCTCCAAATTCTCACATAGATGGTGACTGCAAAACCTCACAGCTGCTCAATTTACTTACTTGTTTTGAAAACTTCAAACTCCGTGGTCTCTAAATCCATGGGGTTGCTCATGTAAATGAGCTAATCTTTTGTTCATCTTCAGCAGACCCGGAGCATGCAGATGTGCACTTCCTCCTTCGCCACCTCCAGTTCAATCTCTTAATCTTCTGATTGCTTTTTGTAGTTTATCTGGGCTCATTTTTATAGCTTTCAGCATGGATGCCATTCTCCTCAATATTAGCCCATGGCCATGTTTTAATGTGTGAATTTGCTTATTTTTCTGTTATGTTTTCTTTTCTTACCATTTCTAGTTAATTCTGGCCATGGACTTAAACTACTAAAAGCCCCTCTTAATTTAGTTCCTTCTTGTTTTGTATGTTAAAAATAGATGTGACTTTTGAAAATTTCCCAAATGAATTATAGAGACTGATAAGAAGAGAGCACTGTAAGACAATCCACAAAGGGGACCAGATAGAAAAGAGAAGTTTATTATAAACTTTTAATAATATTAAGACTTTGCAGACTTAAATATTCTCTCTTGCCGTGCATGAACATTCTGTATCAGACACACAGCCACAGTTTCATGTAGACCAAAAAGTTATTTCATAAAATTCTTGCTTACTGCCGTTTGTTCACATTTTATTCTAAATGTTGAATATACAAATGTTCAATCTGAAGATAACATACTAAAACCAGTTTTTACTTGTTGAATGTTAACCATTCTTAATAGTAAAAATTAGTCCTGCAACAACTAATCGATAAAATCGATTACTTAAAACGATTCTCATTATTGATTAATCTGGTCTGCCCACAGTGCACATACAACTGCATCCGGTCGCATCAAATTACAGCACTGAATAGGGTTGGGAATCGTTAGAAATTTTCCATTTCCGGTTCTGGTTCCATTAAAATAATTAAACAACTATTTAAAAAATAGTGGTAAGGAAACATGCACAATACTCAATCACTCAACTTGTCAATTTAATTTAAAGTTTGGCAATGTCAAAATTCAACAATTTCATACAAATATATGCAAATTTTCATGTACTGATTCCGGTTCCATTTAAATGATAGTAAGTAATGTTGAGTAATGCTAGTCCATCAGTCAGCAGGTGCTTCAAAGTTGATGTTTATTACAAGATCAGTAACATTTTGCTCTCCAAGCAGGAATAAGCTGGTTGGCCAAATAGTCCCTTGAGGGCTAAGACACTCATTATTTCCCTAAATTTATGAAATATAAACTGTTATACTTATAACCAAGTATACACACACTTCATAAAGCCTCTATTTTACAAATAATAATGCAGTCAGGAGATGGTGTGATGCAATGAGTGATTTCCACATTTTTAAACATTTAAAATGCATGAAAATAAATATTTTCATCACTTTTGAAATTACCTGTACACTAAATAATCTAATCCACATCTTTCTATAACAATAGCAGTCTATTTATTTAGTGGTCCAAGTTGAAGTCAGTATGTATATTAATGACAATATGGGAAAAATATAATGCAATTTTCTTTCCTTTACGGCTGCTCACAGTGCTTGGTCACGTGTCGCACCAGAACCGTTTTTGGAACCGAAACTTAGAAATTGCTCACGGTTCCGGTTATTAAAAAAAAAAAACAGAACAGGTTCTAAGTTCCCAACCCTAGCACTAAATAACACATTTCTAAAGCCAAAAGAATTTACAAATATTGGAAGAAACCGAATGAGCTCCTGCAAAAAAGTACGTGATCCAAGCTGCCCAAAACATGATAAATGTATATCTTAAGCTTCAAGCTGCTGCATCAGCGTAATAATGGCTTGCCTGCCAATCATTTTTACAGATGTGTGCGTCATCGGCGCAAAAAACTTTTAGTTAACGGTCATATCCTGATCTGTAAATGTCACAAATTCACGCAAGCCTTTCTATTTTTGCATAAAGGCCCTGTCTGCGTTAAGTTGAAGTCTTTACTGAAAGAGCGCCGGCGCGGCGGGAGCGCGTGTTAAACAGAGGAACACAGAGAAAACATTCTTTGTGCTGAAATATCTGTTGTTGAACATTTATATTTAAAAAGTCAACATGCGGTCCAAGTAATCTATGAGAGTATGAACTGTGATGGGACAGCAGCGTGTAATTGTCTGAACATAAATATCAGACGTTTTGACAGGATGAAGAAATGACAGTAAGAGGAGAGTGACTGTGATCAAAATGCAAGGGACGCATGTTCCTGCAGAGCATTAGTGTGATTTTATTCACCTTTATTATCTTTTTTGTTTTCATTTTTGACCTAGAGATTTAAACTATATTAACTATAAAGCCCACAGTGATTAACACAATTATTAAAACAAAATTAATGTAAGGTTTTTAACCAGTTTTGTAAGGTTTGTGCCACTGCTGCTTTTAACTAACAGTATTGGTAATTACCTAAATATATTTTTCAGCTTTCTGTATTGGTTAGACCTCCAATATGCGTAAGCTTTTTAGTAAAAGTTGTAAGCTATTTCTAATGCTATAATATAATTATTGCTGTGATCTGTGAAAGGCAGAAAAAAATTGTCAAGCACATAATTGTGTTTTTTTTATTTATTCAGATTCCCAATTAGTCAAAAAGTACATAAACAATCCCAGCAAGCATGGGAGCTGTTATCAAAGGCAAAGGAGGCACTTTTTGTTATTATGTAAAGAAATACTATTTAGTTGTTTCAGTATATTTGTCCAAAACTTACAATAACATTTTTAGAATTTTTTTTTTTTTTAAACAGAGGCAGCAACTGGCAGCAATACAAGGATCCAGCATAATGTAGGCTTTAAATCCCAATAAAAATTTAAAAAAAGAACTGAAGTTCAGCGACTTTAACCTCAGCTGAAAATGTAGCCATCATAAATGTAACTAGGAAATGCATTTTTAAATTTCATAATTGCAGAACTCATTTCTAACATAATGAACACATGAGGAACGAAATAAAGATTATTGTCAGTGTTTTATAACAGGTGGTGAGAAATCAATGCATGCTGAATGACGAAGACATGCAGTGTTTCCAGAGTAACTGGTCAAGAATATGCCATGGTCATATTTGAGCGTTATATTGAAAGCACATTTATATTTTGAACAAATTGTCCTAAATGGTCTCATTTTTCTCAACAATTATTCTAATTAGGTTGTAGAACAAAAAAATTGCTCATTTTTAATGAATCATATATTAAAGTACTACATATAAAACAGTTTTTACAGAATCATTCATTCATTATTTTGTATTTTAATTTATTGCATTGCAATAATGACTTTTCTCATGATCAAATCTGAATGGCCTTAAAAATGGGCTCATTTAAACAATTTTTGGGGGTGAAATGACTGACAAGTTCTTGACAGGCATTCTAAGATTCACTGGGAGAAGCAGCTGAACAATTTCATTGTCACTGTAACCAAAATGTTTTAATGAAATGGTGCGAAATAGAATTGTATAGCCAGCATTAAATATCTGATTAGAACTGTATGACAAAAAGTTAGTATTGACCTCATATTGTTTGCATAATAAAGATGTGTAGTTATGTACGAGCCCATTGTGATTTATACAGGACAATTTAATAGTTTATGAAATCCGGTAACATTTAGAAGACCAACAATTGATCCAAGGTGAGAGGACAGCAGGAAGAGCTTATCAGAAATCCAGAGAAGCAGCTGGAAAGGATTGGTGGAGGGAGGAAATGGCACGGAATACAAGTCGGCATGGATGAAGAGAATGAATGAAACAAGGAGTGGAACATGAGGAGAAAGACACGGGTGATACACTGGCTTGTGGGGAGAAAAAGAAAAACTCATGGAGGGCGAGCAAATCATGTAAGAGAGAAGGGAAGAGGGTGTTGTCAAGGGAAGGAGGAAAGAAGCGAGGGGTGAAAAGGAGAGGGAGAAGAGGCTGTTGTTTTAAGATCAGTACGGATGAATGCGTTCACTCTCTCTGTGGAGGAGGACTGCTGCCTTCCTCTGTCTGTCATTCCACTCATCTGTGCAGAGCAAGAGAAGGGGATGGACGACTAAAGGCACGGCCCTTTGGTTTCAGAATTATTTAGACGTGCAGTTTTCTCGTAATGGAGTGAATTTGATAACCGCCATTGTGGCCATTGCTGTTGGGGATGTGAAGTTTACTACTTTGGCATGCAGTTTTTGTTTAATTGCAAGAGTTCTACTATATACTGTAACTGCAAAATAACTATACAAAAGTTAAATGTGTGAGATTAAAGTTGACAGCTCTATGAAGAACTCATGCATACAGATTTTTATAATGAACTAAAGCTGGCAGAACAACAACACTTTAATATGTGCCCTTTGTGTATAGGGTTCGTACATAAGCTTGATGAATGTGTAAAGAAATGACTCATTCAGAAATTGGCATCACAGTCGTAATCACATTAACATACTGCCCACATTTACACATCAACACTTATTTAGTATTCAACCACTTGGCTGACCCAGATGAACAACAATAAGAGCTATGCCAGGCCATGGAGTTTAGCCAATCATAGCAGGCCTCATTTACATATAGACGTAAATAGATATTTATGACTAAATACAATAGAATGTGGAACATGGTCATGAAAAAATACATTTATTCATATATTAATGGAACCAGAGAGTTTAGTACTATGATTTACTTATATATATATATATATATATATATATATATATATATATATATATATATATATATATATATATATTCTTTTTTATCAATATTAAAGTCAAGTTACTATTAAGTCTTGTTTTCATTTGATTATTTTTATTGCATTACATTGCATTGTAGTTATGAGAATGCACATTTTTTTATGAAAATAAAATCTGAATGGTCTTTGTGAAATATGACCCTTGAAAGACAGTGGGGATGCCAATAATATCTAGAGTGTGGAAAATGGAATCGTGCTTTTTTTTGTCATTCGACTGTGTCTTGGTTCACTTTTTATTGTATGAAAGAGAGTTGCATGAATATTCTCTTTAATATCATCTTTTGGGTTCCACAGAAGAAAGTCGTGTGGGTTTCAATCGACAGAGATTTCATTTTGAGGTGAACAATTCCTTTAAAACCAGAATTGTTCTTTGTATGAGGAAGCAGAAGCACAGAAGGCATGCTGTGTGTGAGAGTGTTATTATCTTGTGTTGGTCATGATCACCTGTCCACCAGGTTCATATAGAATCACCCTTCACTGTCATACATTCACCTTCACTCTCTCTCTCTCTCTCTCTCTCTCTCTATATATATGAAGAGTTCAGATGCAAAAGCCTCTAAATGCCATCTGAAATTTTCATCTAAAATTAGGAATTTTTTCAGGCTCCTATATTTATGTTCACTTATTTCACTTTAATAGCCTGGAAAAGGACCTGCACATTGCCATTAAAGTAAAATGACTCAACCTAAGCATAGGCGCTTGATAAAAACCCTAATTTTAGATGAAAATTTCAGATGGCATTTAGAGGTTTTTGCATCTGAACTCTTCATATATATATACATAATATGTACCTGTTTATATAAGTGTGTGTGTGTGTGTGTGTGTGTGTGAAATATACAAAAATATACATCTATATATGTGTGTGTGTATTTATATGTTAATATTTTTAAATCATTTAGTTTTTATAAAACTGTTTATTTCGGGTCCTGTTTAGCTTTCTCCTGCTCTTTCTCTTTCTGTTTTTCTCCCCATGTGTTTGTCATTTTTCATCTGTCTCTCTCACCCTAAACTTTGTCCTCTCTCCTGTCTCTGATTCCATTCATCATATCTGCTGTGGCCTCCTGGTGAAGGTTACTGGCACAGGATGGAAGGATGAAGAAAAGATGATCGCATGGAGTGACAAAGAGGCCTGGGATCTCTCCTCTCTCTACCTCCTCTCCTCTATCTTCATCCCTCCAGCTGCACATGCACAACTCTCTGCATCCTTCCTTTCCCATATCCCTGTCATTCATTCTCTCTTTCTCTCGTCCTCTGGTGCATTATGATGCACCTGAAGGGAAAGGTGACAGCTGTCAAACACTGAGCCAGCAATGACCAATTAATAAGGTGCTAAGAGAGAGTGTGGGTGTCTTTTTACACCACGTGTAAGTGCCATGCGTAAAGGAATAGTTTAACAAAAAGAAAAAAATAGGTAAGATTCAGTGATGATTACTCACATGTTGTTCAAAACCTATTAGTTTTTTTTTCTATGTATCAACATAGGATACTTTTTTTTTAGAATAACAATGCATCATAATGACAAGACACTAAAGCACCATAACAGTGGTCAGTAAGACTCATGCTCTACAATAGAAGTCTTTGTGTGAGGAACAGACTTTAATTATGACCAAGTAAATACATACCACTGTAACTGAGTCAAAGAGTCGAACTCAAGAACTGAATCAGTGAGTGAATCATTCTTTTGAGCCAGTTATTTTCACTGAACCTGTTGACCTTGTTGAAATAATTACTTCAAGTAAAGTATTTTCCTCATGACTTCAAATGGTCCTATAGGAATATAATATTGTCATATTCAGTACATTTATGGTTCTTAATGAGTGATTTTAATTGTTTTTGTAGAAATGAACAGCCATTATAGCTATGAATTGTTGTATACTGAAAAGACCTGCGGGTAGGTTCTTCAGATTATCTCAATTTTATTCTGCAGAGGAAAATCATATAGTTTTGGAATAACATAAAGGTGAGTAATTGAATTTTCCATTTAGGGTGAACTATTGCTTTAAAAATAATAATAAAGAAACATTCTAGTAATTTTCTTGCGGTCGATGGAGCTCAAATACAGATACCGGCACCCAGCACAAAGCAATTAAATAAAGCGCTGGTTTACATTACTCTCAATTTGTTTCAGAAAAGAGGGGCACTCACCTTAATAAGTTACGTGATGCCTGTTTTTCTGTAGAGGTAATACTCCGTAATAAGGCTTGAAGTGCAGAAAAAAAAATGTTGTATTAAAAAGCCATTCACAGTTGATGAAAACAATAACAAACATATACCCTCTGTGACATGTATTATGGTACATTAGGGAATAAGAAGCATTTATCTGTATTAGTGCACTGTTCCACTGCTTGATGTGTGAATATAATGAGAGTTTGGAAGAAGAGGTACTGATGAGGCCAATCAATAAATCACAATTACGCTTTTGTAACTATTCATATGAATCGCTTTATTATGTACCAAATGGAATGCCATTTTGGTACATAAATGGTCATATACACTTGAATACGATCTTCCTAAAATGGTAGTGACTTTCAGTGTTCTGTCCTCACAATCACACGGTCATGAAGCTCTGTAAAAACCTGGCGTTAGCGTGTCTGCTGGCACAGACGCCGTCCACTCAGCTGGGCAGCTGCTTCCTTTCACTCAGCTTATCACAAACAGCCCCAGATGTTAAACCATTGTTTTCCTCATCTAAATTAGCAAAAAAATCATTTCCCAACATATCTGCACACCTGGAAAATGCTAATTGCCATCACTTCCCTTCATGGATCCTGTTCTTTCTTTCTTTAATCCTCTGACTGACTTGGAAGTAAGAACTAGGTTTGAGTGAGGTCGGCCAAAACAGAGGACAGTTAGCACAGCATGGACTCCAGATCGCCACCATATCTGTCCAAATCACACCTTTTCTGATTTTATAAAAGTGTTTTTGAATCATTTAACCTCCAGTTGTCCTTTATGGGGAAGCTGGGATAAGTTGTCACACTTTTAATCCAGTGAATGTTTCTCAGGACAGATACGTAGCATGTGTATATATATATATATATATGTGTGTGTGTGTGTGTGTGTGTGTGTATATATATATGAACAATGCATAGCAAAATAGTAAAAAAAAGTCTGTGGACATGGGATATATTTATTTTTTTTTTTTTTTGCCATAAGCCTATAAAGTTTGTTACACATTTACTATAGTGATTATTTTGACTTATGTCTGTTCTAGAGACGTTATAACTTTTTGATAAAGCTCTAATGGGTTTTCTTTTGGAAATATGTTTCAAATTCATCCTGAATGAATTTATGACTGTAAAGCATATCTGTGTGTGTCAAAATCATGAGTAAAATCGAAATCGCAAAATTTATCAAAGAAATCGCTATAGGTTTTTTTGTTTGTTTGTTTTGTTTTGTCCATATCACAGAGCCCTTGTTCATTCAATAAATACAGTTAACAATCTAGCTTCTGAGTACTAAGTTATCAACCCAACAGGGGTCAGTCAATTTTTTTGCAGTGGGCCGCGCAAACATATGTGTTTGGTTGTGTGGGCCACGAGTTGAAAAAGGTTGGGAACCACTGGTTTAAACTATTCTGTCTGATTAGACAGACTTCTAACCGTATTAAACAGAACTGTTGACAACGACAGTGAACAAGAGGGAGAGTGTGAGCACTGTGAGCTCAGGCCATGCCGTTTTTAGTGTTGTCAAAATAAAAGTCCCAACTCAAACATACAGGCTGAGCAGAAAAACTTATCTCCCGGTAGTCCCGATGGCCAGAACATGCCAAAATGGCAAATATCGGCCTTGGTGATATATCAGTCAACCACTAGTTTAAAGTGTTTGCAATCCAAATGTTATTACACTTTTGTTCATATAGCAGTAGGCAAATAAAAATAAAGTGCACAATACACTACTTTTGAATGCATTATTAGTTTTGTGCATAACAATGCGATTAATCGCAGACAATAATGTAATTAATCATGATTAAAAAAATTATGCATAGCCCAACACACATTATATATATATATATATATATATATATATATATATATATATATATATATATATATATACACTAATACAAGGATAAGTTAGAGTTATGATAAGTTGAAATAAAGGTATTTGTTATTTGCATTTTGGGGTAAAAAGGGGCTTAATTATTATTATTATTAGTAGTAGTAGTAGTAGTAGTAGTAGTAGTAGTAGTATGCCCTTGGAAAATATGCAGTTTATTAAACACATTGACCTTTTGTGAACATGCCAAAATAACTTTTTCTGTACTTTGATAAACTATTATAAAATGTGTTAGTTTACTTTTTTTTTTTTTTTCTTTGTTGTGATTTGTCAACTTGATCTAAGATTAAAAAAAAGTTATAAATAAACCATTATATTAATATTCCTGCTGGCTGGAAATTGCTTTATTTATTCGCCAAAGCTGATTTCCATTCACGTTTGATGCTCATTGAGTTTGACTTTTTGAAGCAGCACCAATTTGAAACATGAAGTGTCATAATGCTGATCTTGACCATTTAAGTCTGTAAGCAGGAAAATAGCGTGACACTGGAGAGAAATTACATGCTGTCCAGCTCGCAGCATTTAGTGTGCTACATTTCACTGCGTTTCAGTTTTAATGTTTCAATTTACAGGCTCTGAGCTCTCCTTCCCTCCCTCACATGCACTAAAATGAATGGGTGTTATCTAGCATAAGACACGTAACCTCAAACTGGGTGATTCTGCATGCATCAGTGCCTTTAGACTTCATACATCCTCCTGCATACAGGAGTAGATCTGGTTTCTTTGCCTCTCGCTACTTCCATTCCTCTCTCCCTCTCTGCAATACTAATCACTCCATACACCAGCAGTGACGATGCTGGTAGGACCTCTCAGACTCTCATCTTTGTGAAGGTCATGGCTATTACATAGCACACACGTTCATTATCAACATTCACCTCCTCACTCTCGCTCTCTCTGTCTTCGTGTTTTCGGTTCTCATCCTTTCTCACTTCATTCTTCTGGACAGTCTGTCTCTTTTGTTGTCCCTTCTAACTTAAAACAGCTATCACTCCATGCCCAACAGACAATTGATGTGCCGATGCAGCATTTATACAAGCAAAATGGTCGTTGTAAACCTGCTCCCTGACAGGAGAGATTCAGCTTTTGTTTACAAGAAAGGGTGTTCACCTTCAAAACCGGCTCTCTGACAGGCTTTTGGTTTATACTGAATTGTGGGTGAAAGCGATGATGTCTGAGTGAATGAGTTCTCAATTCTTAAAGCGTTTAGTCCAAGCAATCCCACCTGTATGGCCGAGCTGTTTTGTGAACCAATTCTGAACATCGTCGAGCGCTGAACTTTTGACAGAGGCATTGACTTCTCTTACATGGCATTTTCTCTGGTTACCGTTCAATACTTAAATACTTTTATGGAAGAGGGGTGCTTTACATTTATACTATTTCAAATAAATACTGTTCTTTTGAACTTTCTATAATATTTTCCTTAAAGCCTTTATGTATATGTATTCATAATGTACCTTGTGATGCTGTTATGTCTTTTCATAAATTATTGTAACCGAAGTAAAAATGCATTATAATATTTGAAGGTTTGTTCGTCTTGTGCTTCAATAATGCATCGTATTTTCTAAAGGTATAACAATGAATAGAAGTGTTATAAATGTTACAATTACAAGTCAGACTTTAAACTTTAAACTTTTTATTCTGCAATGAATAGTGGGAAAAATTGTTTTTAGCATATTGAAAAAAAAAAAAAAAATCAACATTGATAATTATATATTTCTTGTATAAATTAAAAATGTCCTTGAGTATTAAATCAGCATATTAGATTTCTGAAGGAGCATGTGACACTGACTTGAGTAATGGCTGCTGAAAAGTCAACTTTATCACAGGAATAAATTATGTTTTACTTATATTGAAATGAAAAACTGTTATTTTAAATTGCAACAGTATTTCCTAATATTAGTTTTGACTGTATTTTTGTAAAAAAAAAAAAAAAAAAAAAAACAATACAAACTTGGTGAGTATGAGACTTTGTTCAAAACAATCTTGCTGATTCAAAACATTTTCACATGTGTTCTTTTTTATAGATTTTTTTTTAAAATTAAACCTATATTATTAAACTTTTTTTTTTTTTTCATCAAATTCATCAAAACGTGTTCTGTACAAAGAAAATTTTTAATATCTTGAATTCATACATTTTTGCGTCTATGTTTAATAAAATGTTAGCTTTGGTCATGGAGTAAAGGCTGGTGAACCTTATCTGTAATTCCCTTTCCTCCAGCTTTGCTGTGTTTAAACACAGGACAGTTATCTTTAACTTTTCTCTCTTCCAGTTTTCCTCACCTTTGCATTTGTTTTGTCCATATCTGGACACACACAGCTATTTCGTTTTACCCCTGACTTCCTCATTTCCATCCATCTCTGGGCTTATCCCTGAATCCCTTCATCTTCCCCCTTCTGTCTTTTCCCCGTTGCTGTTTCCCTGTGTTCCTGTATCTCTCTCATCCTCTCTCTCTCTCTCTCTCTCTCTCTCTCTCACCTTGTCCCTTCACTGTGTCCCGTACTCCCCGGTGTAATGAGATGGCCGTGTTGGACCGGGTCAGTGCCTCTCTCTCTATCTCTCTCTTTGAGAAACAGGATAGTGAAGTTAGGAAAGGGAGATTAGGCACATCAAACCATAGTAGCCTCAGTGCACACTGGGTAGTCAGGGTATTTTTAGATTACTATTTCACATTTTGCAGGTCCCACAGATTGAGCATCGAGGCTCACACACATGCATAAAGTGAGAGATTGGGAAAGGTTAACCTTCATGCCAACTCACAGAAATATACAAACACTCAAGAAAAAAACTGCTTCCTGTGGCTGGAACAAACACCTATGTGTGTGTGTGTGTATATATATATATATATATATATATATATATATATATATGTATATATATATATATATATATTAGGGGTGTAACGATACGCGTATTCGTATTGAACCGTTCGGTACGACGCTTTCGGTTCGGTACGCGGTACGTATTATGTATACCGAACGGTTCGTTGGAGTAATTAATTATATTTGAAAAAAAAAAAAAAGAGAGAGAAAGAAATATAATGATATGCGTTCAACAAGGTAGCTGTCACATCCACACAAGGAGAGGAGAAGATGGGTAAGTACTTTCGTGAAGCTTTATTAACATAGGATTTCAACAGAGCTGGTAAGTGTGGTCACAGACGGTGAATCTTCAAGCACTGATCAATAGGTGAGTTCAAGTACAAAGCTAGGCCTGACAACAAAGAGTCACTTCCCTTAATCGCTGTATCTGAATCTCCACAGAGTCACAATACGGTCCACAAGAAGCAGGCAGAAGATCCACAAAGAGCGTCCATGTAATCTTGATTCCAGCCGGTGAGTGAATGAGTGAGGTGAGTATTTAAAGGTGTGGTGATTGCTGGTGCAGGTGCAGGTAATCAGTATTCAGGTGACGGTTCACGTGAGCGGTGCATGGGAGATTGAGTGGATGGTGACTGGCAATGGTGACTGGGGCTAAGGGAACGAGCTGAGGGTGTGACACTACCCCCCGCCCCACGGGTGACTCCAGGCATCCTAGAGCGGCGACGGGGACGACCACGACCTCTGGGAGCCGGGCGGTCCGGGTGTTGTCGGTGGAAATCTTCGAGGAGAGCCGGATCCAGGATGTCATTGCGTGGTATCCACGACCTCTCCTCGGGACCGAACCCCTCCCAATCTATGAGGTATTCCAGGTGGCCGTTCCGCCGCCGGGAGTCGAGGATCTCTTGGACCTGGTAGATGTTGTCTCCGAGGATTTCGGGTTGGTCTGGAGGGGGAGGCGGTTCTGGTTCTGTGGAGGAAGGAGAAACTGGATCAGTGTGACGTTTTAGCAGTGAGACGTGAAACGTGGGTGAGATCCGGTAGTGTGGTGGTAGGTCCAGGCGGTAGGTGACGGGATTTATCTGAGAATGGATGGTGAACGGCCCTATGTAGCGGGGACTCAGCTTTTTGCAGGGCAGTCGGAGGCGGATATCCTGAGTGGAGAGCCAAACCTTGTCTCCAGGTAGATAGACGGGATTAGGCGATCTGCGTCGGTTAGCGGTCTCTGTATGCCTCCGAACTGCCCGCTGGAGATGGACGTGAGCTGAGTCCCACACCCTCTCGCTCTCCTGGAACCAGTGATCTACCGCGGGCACTTCAGAGACTTCTCCTGACCAGGGAAACAGCGGTGGTTGATAGCCTAAAACACATTGAAAAGGGGTTAAGCCTGTAGTGGTTTGGCGAAGGGAGTTTTGGGCATACTCAGCCCACGGCAGATACTGGCTCCAGGTATCCTGGTGTTGGGAGCAGTAAGTACGGAGGTACCGTGAGATCTCTTGAATCTTCCGCTCGGTCTGGCCGTTGGTCTGAGGGTGATATCCAGAAGATAAACTGACGGATGTTCCGAGGAGTTGGAAGAACGCTCGCCAGACCCTGGAGACAAACTGAGGTCCTCTGTCCGAGACAATGTCCTCTGGAGTGCCATAATTCCGGAACACGTTGGTGAAGAGGGCTTCGGCGGTCTCGAACGCTGTGGGAAGACCCTTTAATGGGATTAGTTTGCAGAATTTAGAAAAACGATCAACAACAACTAGAATGGTAGTGTACCCCCCTGAGGGGGGAAGGTCAGTGGCGAAATCCACCCCTAGATGGGTCCAGGGTCGGCGAGGAATGGGTAGTGGTTGTAATTTACCCACGGGAAGTTGACGAGGTGTGGTGGTAACGGCGCAGACCGAGCATCCGAGGATGTACCGGGTAACGTCACGAACCATGTTAGGCCACCAGTACTTCTGCTGGATGAGCGAGAGGGTTCGCCTGCTGCCAGGGTGTCCTGAGCCAGGTGACGTGTGCGTACTTTCCAGTAGGGGGAGTCGCTGGTTGGTGGGCACGTACATTAGACCCGTGGGTACCTCCGGAGGTGCAGGCTCCTCGAGGGTGGCGGCTCGAATTTCCTCGTCGATCTGCCAGAGGATAGGCGCGAGGAAAACGGAGGGTGGTAGAATTGAATCAGGCTTGTTGGTGTCTGGATCTGGTGAGTACATACGGGACAGAGCATCTGCTTTAGTGTTCTTGTGACCGGGTTGATACGTGATCTGGAAATTAAAGCGAGCAAAGAAGAGTGACCACCGAGCCTGACGAGCATTGAGTCTTTTGGCATTCTGCAGATATTGGAGATTTTTGTGGTCGGTGACAACAGTGAATGGGAACTGAGCTCCCTCTAGCCAGTGCCGCCACTCCTCAAGGGCGAGTTTAATGGCCAACAACTCACGGTCTCCGATTCCATAATTGCATTCGGCAGGAGAGAGTTTCTTAGAGAAGTACGCACACGGATGGAGTGAGCAAGGTTCACCAGACCTTTGAGACAACACGGCTCCAATGCCGTGATTGGCCGCATCAACCTCTACGACGAACGGCTTGGACGGGTCAGGATGTCGAAGAATGGGTGCCGAGGTGAAGAGGTGTTTAAGATGGCTGAAGGCCTCTCGAGCTTGGGGTGTCCAACGCAGCCGGCGTTGACCTCCTTTTAGAAGGGATGTTAGAGGAGCCGAGTGCAGGCTGTAGTTCTTGATAAAGCGCCGATAGAAATTGGCAAAGCCAAGGAAACGCTGGAGTTCTTTCACCGTTGTGGGCTCCGCCCAGTTGGCCACAGCATCTACCTTGGCTGACTCCATCTGAACTCCCTCCGCAGAGATCACGTATCCGAGGAAGGAGACGGTAGTGCAGTGGAACTCACACTTCTCAGCTTTTAGGTAGAGGTGGTGGTCTCGGAGTCGTTGTAAGACGTGGTGGACATGAGTTTGGTGTTCTTCTATGTTCCGGGAGTAGATCAGGATATCGTCTATGTAGACAATGACGAATTGGTGGAGATAATCACGGAATATTTCGTTCATGAAACTCTGGAAGATGGATGGACTGTTAGCAAGCCCATAGGGCATGACCTGATATTCGTAGTGCCCGGCAGGGGTGATGAAAGCAGTCTTCCACTCGTCTCCCTCTCGGATACGGATCAGATTGTAGGCACTGCGGAGGTCGAGTTTGGTGAACACCTTGGCTTCACGCAGTTCCTCCAGAGCCGCCGGAACGAGTGGTAATGGGTAGGCGAACTTGACGGTGGCGTCATTTAGCACTCGATAGTCGATGCATGGTCGAAGTCCGCCATCTTTTTTGGGGACGAAGAAGAAACTGGACGCAGCTGGAGATGTGGACGGTCTGATGAACCCCTGATCGAGAGCCTCCTGGATGTATTCCTCCATCGCCACCTGCTCAGGACGGGAGAGTGGATATATTTTCCCATGTGGTAGCTTGGCACCTGGCAGCAGGTCGATACAACAGTCCCAGGGCCGATGTGGTGGTAATCGGGTGGCTTGTTCCTTGCTGAACACATCGGAGTAGGAGGAGTAAAGGGCAGGTCTTCCTATGGAGGTGGAGTGCAATTGAAGGTGCGGTGGCTCGGACTGTGAACTCTGGATAGGTGAACGGTGAATGTGACTCTGGCATCTCGGATCCCATGCCTGGATCTCCCCTGTGCTCCAGTTGATTTGTGGGTTATGTTGGGCCAGCCACGGCCTACCCAGGACGACGTCAACGGTAGCGCGAGGAAGTACGAGGAGGGCCAGTTGTTCCCGGTGTCCGTGGGGCAGAACGAGTTCCAGCTCGTGTGTCCTTCTAGTTATTTTGCCTCCCCCTAACGGTGATCCTTGGATGGTAGTGATACGGTAGGTGGTCTCATTCTGGGTGATGGGTATACGGTGCTTGGTTACGAAGTGAGATGAGATGAAGTTGCTTGCGGCTCCGGAATCCACCAGGACATGGATGGAAAGATTACGTGAGTTAATTGTTATCTGGGCTTTGATATGAGGTATGTGAGATACAGATGGGGTAATGGAAACTGTACTCACCATTGGGCGAGGCGGACGGACTGGGCAGGCGTGGATCAGGTGAGTGGCCTCGCCACAGTATAAACACAGCCGCAGCTGGATGCGGCGTCTCCATTCAGAGGCATCTAGGCGGTAGGAGTCGGTGATCATGGGCTCCTCCTGGTTTCGTTGAGGCGAGGGCGTTCTGGCTGATGGAGAGATGGTATATGAAGCCGGGGAGGCACAAGCCGAGAGGTGCTGAGCAACATTTATAGTTTTTCTGATGAATGTCTCGAGATTGACATTATCATCGTAAATGACCATTTGCTTTCTGATCTGGGGCTTTAAACCTTTACGGTATGCAGCTAGCAGGGCAGTTTGGTTCCAACCACTGGTGGCGGCTAATGTCCGGAAACGGAGAGTGTAGTCGTGAACTTCCGTGGCTCCCTGGCGGAGATTTAAGAGTTCATCATGGGTTGAAAGAGGAGTTAGAGCCATCCCGAACACTTCCTGGAGGTGGGTGGCGAAGGCATCGAATGAGGATAGAACCGGACTCTGGGAGTTCCAAAGAGCCTCCGCCCATTGTAGCGCTCGTCCGGTGAGGAGAGAGATCACAAAGGCGACTTTGGTGGCCTCATTGGGGAATTTACTGGTATTCTCGTTGACGAACAGTGAGCACTGCAGTATAAACCCACTGCAGCCACTCGGTTCACCCGCATAGCACGCGGGACGTGCAAGGGGCGTGCTGTTGGTGGTGGTAGCACTAGTTTCGGTGGGTGGTGAAACTGACTGTAATACTTGGCGGAGAGCAGTCACCATTTCGGTGAACGGGTCCGAAGCCGCTCCCTGAGCAGCAGCGTTAACATCCATGGGAGATATGAAGTTCTGTTTTCCGGGGCTGGAATCCTGTCACATCCACACAAGGAGAGGAGAAGACGGGTAAGTACTTTCGTGAAGCTTTATTAACATAGGATTTCAACAGAGCTGGTAAGTGTGGTCACAGACGGTGAATCTTCAAGCACTGATCAATAGGTGAGTTCAAGTACAAAGCTAGGCCTGACAACAAAGAGTCACTTCCCTTAATCGCTGTATCTGAATCTCCACAGAGTCACAATACGGTCCACAAGAAGCAGGCAGAAGATCCACAAAGAGCGTCCATGTAATCTTGATTCCAGCCGGTGAGTGAATGAGTGAGGTGAGTATTTAAAGGTGTGGTGATTGCTGGTGCAGGTGCAGGTAATCAGTATTCAGGTGACGGTTCACGTGAGCGGTGCATGGGAGATTGAGTGGATGGTGACTGGCAATGGTGACTGGGGCTAAGGGAACGAGCTGAGGGTGTGACAGTAGCCCAATAACCCAAACAACGTAACAGGCAACGCCCCTGACACTCCCGAAGAAGAAAAAAACACCATCTTATATGTTTATGTTAGGCTACTCAGCAGGCGCTCGCTCACTCAGTACACGCTGAAGGCTCGTTGCAAAATAGCCAATGCGTTTAACAGACTAGAAATGAGAAGATCCTCCAATAACCAACAGGTCTGGTGTTTGGGTGCACTTTGGATTCCCTTTAAGCTATAATGGTGATGGCAAGAGAGTGGTGGATAAAAAAACAACGGTATGTCGCATCTGCAACATGACAGGGTACACCAGCGGGATTACAAAAAAAAAAAAAAAAAAACCAGCGGGAATATCTGGGATATATGCGTCAGTACTATCTGGGAAAAGACGAAAAAAAGGAGAAACATGCACGCAGCAAACTATCCCTGCAGCATTTAGACACTATAGCTTACAGGGAATCCAACCCAAACACCAGACCTGTTGGTTATTTTAGGACCTTATATTTCTGGTCTGTTAAATGCATTAGACATTTTGCAACGAGCCTTCAGCGCGTGCTGAGTGAGCGAGCGCCTTAGGGGCCGTTCACATATCGTGCCTAAAAACGCATGGAAAACGCTAAGCGCGTCTTTCTCCTCCTTTCCAAAGCGCTCGGGCAGAAGCGCTCATGAGGCGTCTGTCTTTGCTAAGCAACAATGACGTGCTCTCTCCATGAGACGCGGAAATTTCAGCGAAGGATAAATGGATTTGCAGCTCTAAAAATCGCTTGCAGTAGCTCTGCTACTGAATTTATTTCAAAATTGCAATCCATATACAACTATGATCAGCTGATCCTTCATCTTGGCTGAGCTCTCAACGTTGTTACGGGAAAGGATGAAGCTGATTGGTTGGTTCTTGTCACATGACCCGCGGTGCGCTTGCGGCATTCTGAAAAGTTGAGATGTTTTTACATTTTGCTGTATCTAAAACGTATCGAACCGAACCGAACCGAACCGTGACATCAGTGTATCGTATCGAACCGAACCGTGAATTTTGTGAACCGTTACACCCCTAATATATATATATATATATATATATATATATATATATATATATATATATATATATATATATATATATCAGTGTAGCCAGAGGCAAACACAGCACCCCTCTCTCAGAAGGAGTCTTTCTTTGGCTTGGTCTCATTAGCTCTGTTCCAAAACCTAGTGAGCTACTTTGCAGTCTACCATCTACAGTACATAGGCAGCTGTCTTTTAAGGAAGCATCTAACTAAAATGAAATCTCATAAGTAGGCCCTGATAAAAGTTGCAGAAGGAAGCATGTAGTGCTCTAAAACATCTTGGTTAATGGGTGCAGTGACAAGAAAGAATAGAAAGAAAGAAAACACACATACCAGCAAAGCAGATTAAATAAATTGAAAAAGAACATCAGCCACCATATTTTCTGCACCTTTTTTATGAAAAATATCTGTTATAATTCTGCTCTAAGTACATACAGGACAAAAATGTGAGTGGCTTATGGTCAGTGAAAACAGCAACAGGTATATATTCTAACGCAAGAAGGACATATAATTTATATATATATATATATATACATTTTATTGGACAGGACACTAGAGACAAAGTAATAGTAACTGGATGAGGAAAGGAACTGAACCTGAATGCCATTAACTATTTTGGATGTCAAAACCAGTTGAGTAGCACTGTCTTAGGTTGTGCCATTGAAAAAGCTTTTGGAAAAGTCTTAATGTTGTGAGCTCTATGATGCTGTATAGGTAGGCAGCTCATTAGGTTTGGAACAAGATTATTGTTCGACAGGTGGGACTATTGGGAAGTAGAGTAATTAACACTGATTAGATGAGCTAAAGACGCTTTCACACATTGTGTGTGTGTGTGTAGCATGTGAGGATTATCGTTTATTTTTTGTGAAAGTGAAAAGGGGGTAAGAAACAGCTGTGCCGGGAAAACAGAGAAACTAGCAGGAAGTGAATTGTTCACCATATCAAAAAATCTTTTAGTCATTTTTATTTCATTTTTTTTCTTTTCATTTCTTTGTGTGTTTGTAGTTTTCATAAAGTAATGAATGTATTTCTTAAAGGTATAGTTTGCCCAAAAATGAATATTTTGATCATGTTCTCACCCTCATTGGTTTCCAAACCTGTATGATTTTACTTCTTAGAGCACACGTTTTTGCT